>NC_091291.1:23092659-23258262 GCF_032444005.1 Ranitomeya imitator | reverse complement strand
TCCCTAAGCTAGAAGATCGTTGGGTACAGCCGGGACCAGCTGCTTCGAAAGCATCACCAAACCAGGGATTCAAGCTTCAGGAGGCTAATTTGCATATTCCAGGTGCCTTCTGGGAGAAGCGACGTCTCCCTAAGCTAGAAGATCGTTGGGTACAGCCGGGACCAGCTGCTTCGAAAGCATCACCAAACCAGGGATTCAAGCTTCAGGAGGCTAATTTGCATATTCCAGGTGCCTTCTGGGAGAAGCGACGTCTCCCTAAGCTAGAAGATCGTTGGGTACAGCCGGGACCAGCTGCTTCGAAAGCATCACCAAACCAGGGATTCAAGCTTCAGGAGGCTAATTTGCATATTCCAGGTGCCTTCTGGGAGAAGCGACGTCTCCCTAAGCTAGAAGATCGTTGGGTACAGCCGGGACCAGCTGCTTCGAAAGCATCACCAAACCAGGGATTCAAGCTTCAGGAGGCTAATTTGCATATTCCAGGTGCCTTCTGGGAGAAGCGACGTCTCCCTAAGCTAGAAGATCGTTGGGTACAGCCGGGACCAGCTGCTTCGAAAGCATCACCAAACCAGGGATTCAAGCTTCAGGAGGCTAATTTGCATATTCCAGGTGCCTTCTGGGAGAAGCGACGTCTCCCTAAGCTAGAAGATCGTTGGGTACAGCCGGACCAGCTGCTTCGAAAGCATCACCAAACCAGGGATTCAAGCTTCAGGAGGCTAATTTGCATATTCCAGGTGCCTTCTGGGAGAAGCGACGTCTCCCTAAGCTAGAAGATCGTTGGGTACAGCCGGGACCAGCTGCTTCGAAAGCATCACCAAACCAGGGATTCAAGCTTCAGGAGGCTAATTTGCATATTCCAGGTGCCTTCTGGGAGAAGCGACGTCTCCCTAAGCTAGAAGATCGTTGGGTACAGCCGGGACCAGCTGCTTCGAAAGCATCACCAAACCAGGGATTCAAGCTTCAGGAGGCTAATTTGCATATTCCAGGTGCCTTCTGGGAGAAGCGACGTCTCCCTAAGCTAGAAGATCGTTGGGTACAGCCGGGACCAGCTGCTTCGAAAGCATCACCAAACCAGGGATTCAAGCTTCAGGAGGCTAATTTGCATATTCCAGGTGCCTTCTGGGAGAAGCGACGTCTCCCTAAGCTAGAAGATCGTTGGGTACAGCCGGGACCAGCTGCTTCGAAAGCATCACCAAACCAGGGATTCAAGCTTCAGGAGGCTAATTTGCATATTCCAGGTGCCTTCTGGGAGAAGCGACGTCTCCCTAAGCTAGAAGATCGTTGGGTACAGCCGGGACCAGCTGCTTCGAAAGCATCACCAAACCAGGGATTCAAGCTTCAGGAGGCTAATTTGCATATTCCAGGTGCCTTCTGGGAGAAGCGACGTCTCCCTAAGCTAGAAGATCGTTGGGTACAGCCGGGACCAGCTGCTTCGAAAGCATCACCAAACCAGGGATTCAAGCTTCAGGAGGCTAATTTGCATATTCCAGGTGCCTTCTGGAGAAGCGACGTCTCCCTAAGCTAGAAGATCGTTGGGTACAGCCGGGACCAGCTGCTTCGAAAGCATCACCAAACCAGGGATTCAAGCTTCAGGAGGCTAATTTGCATATTCCAGGTGCCTTCTGGGAGAAGCGACGTCTCCCTAAGCTAGAAGATCGTTGGGTACAGCCGGGACCAGCTGCTTCGAAAGCATCACCAAACCAGGGATTCAAGCTTCAGGAGGCTAATTTGCATATTCCAGGTGCCTTCTGGGAGAAGCGAAGTCTCCCTAAGCTAGAAGATCGTTGGGTACAGCCGGGACCAGCTGCTTCGAAAGCATCACCAAACCAGGGATTCAAGCTTCAGGAGGCTAATTTGCATATTCCAGGTGCCTTCTGGGAGAAGCGAAGTCTCCCTAAGCTAGAAGATCGTTGGGTACAGCCGGGACCAGCTGCTTCGAAAGCATCACCAAACCAGGGATTCAAGCTTCAGGAGGCTAATTTGCATATTCCAGGTGCCTTCTGGGAGAAGCGAAGTCTCCCTAAGCTAGAAGATCGTTGGGTACAGCCGGGACCAGCTGCTTCGAAAGCATCACCAAACCAGGGATTCAAGCTTCAGGAGGCTAATTTGCATATTCCAGGTGCCTTCTGGGAGAAGCGAAGTCTCCCTAAGCTAGAAGATCGTTGGGTACAGCCGGGACCAGCTGCTTCGAAAGCATCACCAAACCAGGGATTCAAGCTTCAGGAGGCTAATTTGCATATTCCAGGTGCCTTCTGGGAGAAGCGAAGTCTCCCTAAGCTAGAAGATCGTTGGGTACAGCCGGGACCAGCTGCTTCGAAAGCATCACCAAACCAGGGATTCAAGCTTCAGGAGGCTAATTTGCATATTCCAGGTGCCTTCTGGGAGAAGCGAAGTCTCCCTAAGCTAGAAGATCGTTGGGTACAGCCGGGACCAGCTGCTTCGAAAGCATCACCAAACCAGGGATTCAAGCTTCAGGAGGCTAATTTGCATATTCCAGGTGCCTTCTGGGAGAAGCGAAGTCTCCCTAAGCTAGAAGATCGTTGGGTACAGCCGGGACCAGCTGCTTCGAAAGCATCACCAAACCAGGGATTCAAGCTTCAGGAGGCTAATTTGCATATTCCAGGTGCCTTCTGGGAGAAGCGAAGTCTCCCTAAGCTAGAAGATCGTTGGGTACAGCCGGGACCAGCTGCTTCGAAAGCATCACCAAACCAGGGATTCAAGCTTCAGGAGGCTAATTTGCATATTCCAGGTGCCTTCTGGGAGAAGCGAAGTCTCCCTAAGCTAGAAGATCGTTGGGTACAGCCGGGACCAGCTGCTTCGAAAGCATCACCAAACCAGGGATTCAAGCTTCAGGAGGCTAATTTGCATATTCCAGGTGCCTTCTGGGAGAAGCGAAGTCTCCCTAAGCTAGAAGATCGTTGGGTACAGCCGGGACCAGCTGCTTCGAAAGCATCACCAAACCAGGGATTCAAGCTTCAGGAGGCTAATTTGCATATTCCAGGTGCCTTCTGGGAGAAGCGAAGTCTCCCTAAGCTAGAAGATCGTTGGGTACAGCCGGGACCAGCTGCTTCGAAAGCATCACCAAACCAGGGATTCAAGCTTCAGGAGGCTAATTTGCATATTCCAGGTGCCTTCTGGGAGAAGCGAAGTCTCCCTAAGCTAGAAGATCGTTGGGTACAGCCGGGACCAGCTGCTTCGAAAGCATCACCAAACCAGGGATTCAAGCTTCAGGAGGCTAATTTGCATATTCCAGGTGCCTTCTGGGAGAAGCGAAGTCTCCCTAAGCTAGAAGATCGTTGGGTACAGCCGGGACCAGCTGCTTCGAAAGCATCACCAAACCAGGGATTCAAGCTTCAGGAGGCTAATTTGCATATTCCAGGTGCCTTCTGGGAGAAGCGAAGTCTCCCTAAGCTAGAAGATCGTTGGGTACAGCCGGGACCAGCTGCTTCGAAAGCATCACCAAACCAGGGATTCAAGCTTCAGGAGGCTAATTTGCATATTCCAGGTGCCTTCTGGGAGAAGCGAAGTCTCCCTAAGCTAGAAGATCGTTGGGTACAGCCGGGACCAGCTGCTTCGAAAGCATCACCAAACCAGGGATTCAAGCTTCAGGAGGCTAATTTGCATATTCCAGGTGCCTTCTGGGAGAAGCGAAGTCTCCCTAAGCTAGAAGATCGTTGGGTACAGCCGGGACCAGCTGCTTCGAAAGCATCACCAAACCAGGGATTCAAGCTTCAGGAGGCTAATTTGCATATTCCAGGTGCCTTCTGGGAGAAGCGAAGTCTCCCTAAGCTAGAAGATCGTTGGGTACAGCCGGGACCAGCTGCTTCGAAAGCATCACCAAACCAGGGATTCAAGCTTCAGGAGGCTAATTTGCATATTCCAGGTGCCTTCTGGGAGAAGCGAAGTCTCCCTAAGCTAGAAGATCGTTGGGTACAGCCGGGACCAGCTGCTTCGAAAGCATCACCAAACCAGGGATTCAAGCTTCAGGAGGCTAATTTGCATATTCCAGGTGCCTTCTGGGAGAAGCGAAGTCTCCCTAAGCTAGAAGATCGTTGGGTACAGCCGGGACCAGCTGCTTCGAAAGCATCACCAAACCAGGGATTCAAGCTTCAGGAGGCTAATTTGCATATTCCAGGTGCCTTCTGGGAGAAGCGAAGTCTCCCTAAGCTAGAAGATCGTTGGGTACAGCCGGGACCAGCTGCTTCGAAAGCATCACCAAACCAGGGATTCAAGCTTCAGGAGGCTAATTTGCATATTCCAGGTGCCTTCTGGGAGAAGCGAAGTCTCCCTAAGCTAGAAGATCGTTGGGTACAGCCGGGACCAGCTGCTTCGAAAGCATCACCAAACCAGGGATTCAAGCTTCAGGAGGCTAATTTGCATATTCCAGGTGCCTTCTGGGAGAAGCGAAGTCTCCCTAAGCTAGAAGATCGTTGGGTACAGCCGGGACCAGCTGCTTCGAAAGCATCACCAAACCAGGGATTCAAGCTTCAGGAGGCTAATTTGCATATTCCAGGTGCCTTCTGGGAGAAGCGAAGTCTCCCTAAGCTAGAAGATCGTTGGGTACAGCCGGGACCAGCTGCTTCGAAAGCATCACCAAACCAGGGATTCAAGCTTCAGGAGGCTAATTTGCATATTCCAGGTGCCTTCTGGGAGAAGCGAAGTCTCCCTAAGCTAGAAGATCGTTGGGTACAGCCGGGACCAGCTGCTTCGAAAGCATCACCAAACCAGGGATTCAAGCTTCAGGAGGCTAATTTGCATATTCCAGGTGCCTTCTGGGAGAAGCGAAGTCTCCCTAAGCTAGAAGATCGTTGGGTACAGCCGGGACCAGCTGCTTCGAAAGCATCACCAAACCAGGGATTCAAGCTTCAGGAGGCTAATTTGCATATTCCAGGTGCCTTCTGGGAGAAGCGAAGTCTCCCTAAGCTAGAAGATCGTTGGGTACAGCCGGGACCAGCTGCTTCGAAAGCATCACCAAACCAGGGATTCAAGCTTCAGGAGGCTAATTTGCATATTCCAGGTGCCTTCTGGGAGAAGCGAAGTCTCCCTAAGCTAGAAGATCGTTGGGTACAGCCGGGACCAGCTGCTTCGAAAGCATCACCAAACCAGGGATTCAAGCTTCAGGAGGCTAATTTGCATATTCCAGGTGCCTTCTGGGAGAAGCGAAGTCTCCCTAAGCTAGAAGATCGTTGGGTACAGCCGGGACCAGCTGCTTCGAAAGCATCACCAAACCAGGGATTCAAGCTTCAGGAGGCTAATTTGCATATTCCAGGTGCCTTCTGGGAGAAGCGAAGTCTCCCTAAGCTAGAAGATCGTTGGGTACAGCCGGGACCAGCTGCTTCGAAAGCATCACCAAACCAGGGATTCAAGCTTCAGGAGGCTAATTTGCATATTCCAGGTGCCTTCTGGGAGAAGCGAAGTCTCCCTAAGCTAGAAGATCGTTGGGTACAGCCGGGACCAGCTGCTTCGAAAGCATCACCAAACCAGGGATTCAAGCTTCAGGAGGCTAATTTGCATATTCCAGGTGCCTTCTGGGAGAAGCGAAGTCTCCCTAAGCTAGAAGATCGTTGGGTACAGCCGGGACCAGCTGCTTCGAAAGCATCACCAAACCAGGGATTCAAGCTTCAGGAGGCTAATTTGCATATTCCAGGTGCCTTCTGGGAGAAGCGAAGTCTCCCTAAGCTAGAAGATCGTTGGGTACAGCCGGGACCAGCTGCTTCGAAAGCATCACCAAACCAGGGATTCAAGCTTCAGGAGGCTAATTTGCATATTCCAGGTGCCTTCTGGGAGAAGCGAAGTCTCCCTAAGCTAGAAGATCGTTGGGTACAGCCGGGACCAGCTGCTTCGAAAGCATCACCAAACCAGGGATTCAAGCTTCAGGAGGCTAATTTGCATATTCCAGGTGCCTTCTGGGAGAAGCGAAGTCTCCCTAAGCTAGAAGATCGTTGGGTACAGCCGGGACCAGCTGCTTCGAAAGCATCACCAAACCAGGGATTCAAGCTTCAGGAGGCTAATTTGCATATTCCAGGTGCCTTCTGGGAGAAGCGAAGTCTCCCTAAGCTAGAAGATCGTTGGGTACAGCCGGGACCAGCTGCTTCGAAAGCATCACCAAACCAGGGATTCAAGCTTCAGGAGGCTAATTTGCATATTCCAGGTGCCTTCTGGGAGAAGCGAAGTCTCCCTAAGCTAGAAGATCGTTGGGTACAGCCGGGACCAGCTGCTTCGAAAGCATCACCAAACCAGGGATTCAAGCTTCAGGAGGCTAATTTGCATATTCCAGGTGCCTTCTGGGAGAAGCGAAGTCTCCCTAAGCTAGAAGATCGTTGGGTACAGCCGGGACCAGCTGCTTCGAAAGCATCACCAAACCAGGGATTCAAGCTTCAGGAGGCTAATTTGCATATTCCAGGTGCCTTCTGGGAGAAGCGAAGTCTCCCTAAGCTAGAAGATCGTTGGGTACAGCCGGGACCAGCTGCTTCGAAAGCATCACCAAACCAGGGATTCAAGCTTCAGGAGGCTAATTTGCATATTCCAGGTGCCTTCTGGGAGAAGCGAAGTCTCCCTAAGCTAGAAGATCGTTGGGTACAGCCGGGACCAGCTGCTTCGAAAGCATCACCAAACCAGGGATTCAAGCTTCAGGAGGCTAATTTGCATATTCCAGGTGCCTTCTGGGAGAAGCGAAGTCTCCCTAAGCTAGAAGATCGTTGGGTACAGCCGGGACCAGCTGCTTCGAAAGCATCACCAAACCAGGGATTCAAGCTTCAGGAGGCTAATTTGCATATTCCAGGTGCCTTCTGGGAGAAGCGAAGTCTCCCTAAGCTAGAAGATCGTTGGGTACAGCCGGGACCAGCTGCTTCGAAAGCATCACCAAACCAGGGATTCAAGCTTCAGGAGGCTAATTTGCATATTCCAGGTGCCTTCTGGGAGAAGCGAAGTCTCCCTAAGCTAGAAGATCGTTGGGTACAGCCGGGACCAGCTGCTTCGAAAGCATCACCAAACCAGGGATTCAAGCTTCAGGAGGCTAATTTGCATATTCCAGGTGCCTTCTGGGAGAAGCGAAGTCTCCCTAAGCTAGAAGATCGTTGGGTACAGCCGGGACCAGCTGCTTCGAAAGCATCACCAAACCAGGGATTCAAGCTTCAGGAGGCTAATTTGCATATTCCAGGTGCCTTCTGGGAGAAGCGAAGTCTCCCTAAGCTAGAAGATCGTTGGGTACAGCCGGGACCAGCTGCTTCGAAAGCATCACCAAACCAGGGATTCAAGCTTCAGGAGGCTAATTTGCATATTCCAGGTGCCTTCTGGGAGAAGCGAAGTCTCCCTAAGCTAGAAGATCGTTGGGTACAGCCGGGACCAGCTGCTTCGAAAGCATCACCAAACCAGGGATTCAAGCTTCAGGAGGCTAATTTGCATATTCCAGGTGCCTTCTGGGAGAAGCGAAGTCTCCCTAAGCTAGAAGATCGTTGGGTACAGCCGGGACCAGCTGCTTCGAAAGCATCACCAAACCAGGGATTCAAGCTTCAGGAGGCTAATTTGCATATTCCAGGTGCCTTCTGGGAGAAGCGAAGTCTCCCTAAGCTAGAAGATCGTTGGGTACAGCCGGGACCAGCTGCTTCGAAAGCATCACCAAACCAGGGATTCAAGCTTCAGGAGGCTAATTTGCATATTCCAGGTGCCTTCTGGGAGAAGCGAAGTCTCCCTAAGCTAGAAGATCGTTGGGTACAGCCGGGACCAGCTGCTTCGAAAGCATCACCAAACCAGGGATTCAAGCTTCAGGAGGCTAATTTGCATATTCCAGGTGCCTTCTGGGAGAAGCGAAGTCTCCCTAAGCTAGAAGATCGTTGGGTACAGCCGGGACCAGCTGCTTCGAAAGCATCACCAAACCAGGGATTCAAGCTTCAGGAGGCTAATTTGCATATTCCAGGTGCCTTCTGGGAGAAGCGAAGTCTCCCTAAGCTAGAAGATCGTTGGGTACAGCCGGGACCAGCTGCTTCGAAAGCATCACCAAACCAGGGATTCAAGCTTCAGGAGGCTAATTTGCATATTCCAGGTGCCTTCTGGGAGAAGCGAAGTCTCCCTAAGCTAGAAGATCGTTGGGTACAGCCGGGACCAGCTGCTTCGAAAGCATCACCAAACCAGGGATTCAAGCTTCAGGAGGCTAATTTGCATATTCCAGGTGCCTTCTGGGAGAAGCGAAGTCTCCCTAAGCTAGAAGATCGTTGGGTACAGCCGGGACCAGCTGCTTCGAAAGCATCACCAAACCAGGGATTCAAGCTTCAGGAGGCTAATTTGCATATTCCAGGTGCCTTCTGGGAGAAGCGAAGTCTCCCTAAGCTAGAAGATCGTTGGGTACAGCCGGGACCAGCTGCTTCGAAAGCATCACCAAACCAGGGATTCAAGCTTCAGGAGGCTAATTTGCATATTCCAGGTGCCTTCTGGGAGAAGCGAAGTCTCCCTAAGCTAGAAGATCGTTGGGTACAGCCGGGACCAGCTGCTTCGAAAGCATCACCAAACCAGGGATTCAAGCTTCAGGAGGCTAATTTGCATATTCCAGGTGCCTTCTGGGAGAAGCGAAGTCTCCCTAAGCTAGAAGATCGTTGGGTACAGCCGGGACCAGCTGCTTCGAAAGCATCACCAAACCAGGGATTCAAGCTTCAGGAGGCTAATTTGCATATTCCAGGTGCCTTCTGGGAGAAGCGAAGTCTCCCTAAGCTAGAAGATCGTTGGGTACAGCCGGGACCAGCTGCTTCGAAAGCATCACCAAACCAGGGATTCAAGCTTCAGGAGGCTAATTTGCATATTCCAGGTGCCTTCTGGGAGAAGCGAAGTCTCCCTAAGCTAGAAGATCGTTGGGTACAGCCGGGACCAGCTGCTTCGAAAGCATCACCAAACCAGGGATTCAAGCTTCAGGAGGCTAATTTGCATATTCCAGGTGCCTTCTGGGAGAAGCGAAGTCTCCCTAAGCTAGAAGATCGTTGGGTACAGCCGGGACCAGCTGCTTCGAAAGCATCACCAAACCAGGGATTCAAGCTTCAGGAGGCTAATTTGCATATTCCAGGTGCCTTCTGGGAGAAGCGAAGTCTCCCTAAGCTAGAAGATCGTTGGGTACAGCCGGGACCAGCTGCTTCGAAAGCATCACCAAACCAGGGATTCAAGCTTCAGGAGGCTAATTTGCATATTCCAGGTGCCTTCTGGGAGAAGCGAAGTCTCCCTAAGCTAGAAGATCGTTGGGTACAGCCGGGACCAGCTGCTTCGAAAGCATCACCAAACCAGGGATTCAAGCTTCAGGAGGCTAATTTGCATATTCCAGGTGCCTTCTGGGAGAAGCGAAGTCTCCCTAAGCTAGAAGATCGTTGGGTACAGCCGGGACCAGCTGCTTCGAAAGCATCACCAAACCAGGGATTCAAGCTTCAGGAGGCTAATTTGCATATTCCAGGTGCCTTCTGGGAGAAGCGAAGTCTCCCTAAGCTAGAAGATCGTTGGGTACAGCCGGGACCAGCTGCTTCGAAAGCATCACCAAACCAGGGATTCAAGCTTCAGGAGGCTAATTTGCATATTCCAGGTGCCTTCTGGGAGAAGCGAAGTCTCCCTAAGCTAGAAGATCGTTGGGTACAGCCGGGACCAGCTGCTTCGAAAGCATCACCAAACCAGGGATTCAAGCTTCAGGAGGCTAATTTGCATATTCCAGGTGCCTTCTGGGAGAAGCGAAGTCTCCCTAAGCTAGAAGATCGTTGGGTACAGCCGGGACCAGCTGCTTCGAAAGCATCACCAAACCAGGGATTCAAGCTTCAGGAGGCTAATTTGCATATTCCAGGTGCCTTCTGGGAGAAGCGAAGTCTCCCTAAGCTAGAAGATCGTTGGGTACAGCCGGGACCAGCTGCTTCGAAAGCATCACCAAACCAGGGATTCAAGCTTCAGGAGGCTAATTTGCATATTCCAGGTGCCTTCTGGGAGAAGCGAAGTCTCCCTAAGCTAGAAGATCGTTGGGTACAGCCGGGACCAGCTGCTTCGAAAGCATCACCAAACCAGGGATTCAAGCTTCAGGAGGCTAATTTGCATATTCCAGGTGCCTTCTGGGAGAAGCGAAGTCTCCCTAAGCTAGAAGATCGTTGGGTACAGCCGGGACCAGCTGCTTCGAAAGCATCACCAAACCAGGGATTCAAGCTTCAGGAGGCTAATTTGCATATTCCAGGTGCCTTCTGGGAGAAGCGAAGTCTCCCTAAGCTAGAAGATCGTTGGGTACAGCCGGGACCAGCTGCTTCGAAAGCATCACCAAACCAGGGATTCAAGCTTCAGGAGGCTAATTTGCATATTCCAGGTGCCTTCTGGGAGAAGCGAAGTCTCCCTAAGCTAGAAGATCGTTGGGTACAGCCGGGACCAGCTGCTTCGAAAGCATCACCAAACCAGGGATTCAAGCTTCAGGAGGCTAATTTGCATATTCCAGGTGCCTTCTGGGAGAAGCGAAGTCTCCCTAAGCTAGAAGATCGTTGGGTACAGCCGGGACCAGCTGCTTCGAAAGCATCACCAAACCAGGGATTCAAGCTTCAGGAGGCTAATTTGCATATTCCAGGTGCCTTCTGGGAGAAGCGAAGTCTCCCTAAGCTAGAAGATCGTTGGGTACAGCCGGGACCAGCTGCTTCGAAAGCATCACCAAACCAGGGATTCAAGCTTCAGGAGGCTAATTTGCATATTCCAGGTGCCTTCTGGGAGAAGCGAAGTCTCCCTAAGCTAGAAGATCGTTGGGTACAGCCGGGACCAGCTGCTTCGAAAGCATCACCAAACCAGGGATTCAAGCTTCAGGAGGCTAATTTGCATATTCCAGGTGCCTTCTGGGAGAAGCGAAGTCTCCCTAAGCTAGAAGATCGTTGGGTACAGCCGGGACCAGCTGCTTCGAAAGCATCACCAAACCAGGGATTCAAGCTTCAGGAGGCTAATTTGCATATTCCAGGTGCCTTCTGGGAGAAGCGAAGTCTCCCTAAGCTAGAAGATCGTTGGGTACAGCCGGGACCAGCTGCTTCGAAAGCATCACCAAACCAGGGATTCAAGCTTCAGGAGGCTAATTTGCATATTCCAGGTGCCTTCTGGGAGAAGCGAAGTCTCCCTAAGCTAGAAGATCGTTGGGTACAGCCGGGACCAGCTGCTTCGAAAGCATCACCAAACCAGGGATTCAAGCTTCAGGAGGCTAATTTGCATATTCCAGGTGCCTTCTGGGAGAAGCGAAGTCTCCCTAAGCTAGAAGATCGTTGGGTACAGCCGGGACCAGCTGCTTCGAAAGCATCACCAAACCGCGCGCCTTACGGCGCGCGAATTTTTGCCTGTAGGACATTATTGCAAGAGAGCTTGGCTGAGTAGATTACACAAGAAGTCAAACACACAGCAAGTCAGCAGGATCTAGGAGCAACATGGCAGATGTGACAACCTACATGGTGAGCTGCAGCATGTGCTACATGTTCACAGATCGACCAGAAGAAGAATCCAATTTCACCTGTCAGAAGTGTAGACTAGTGGCCCTTTTAGAAGAAAAGGTGCGGGGTCTGGAAGAAAGAATAGCAACTTTGAAACTCATCAAAGAGAATGAAGACTTTCTAGACAGAACAGAAGCATCTCTACTGGTCACAGAAGGTGCAAAAAGTGTCAGAGAACCTCCAAAAGCAGATGAGTGGAAGCATGTGACCAAAAGAAGCAAGAAGACCATGGAGAAATCACCAACCACACAACTGAAGAACCGATATCAAATCTTTGTAGAGGATGAAGATGGCACACCTAAGAATGAAGCAATACCAGCAAGCAAAAAAGAAAAGGGCACACAGCAACAAGTGACAGCAAAAAGTACAGCCAAGAAGCAACGAAGAGTGGTGGTGGTGGGAGACTCACTACTGAGAGGCACCGAAGCAGCCATCTGCAGACCGGACATAACTGCAAGAGAAGTATGCTGCCTTCCAGGTGCGATGATCAAGGATGTGACCGATAGGATACCAAAGCTCTTCAGCTCCAAGGACGTCCACCCATTTCTTCTGATACATGTTGGCACCAATGACACGGCAAGGAAGGACCTACCGACAATCTGCAAGGACTTTGAAGAGTTGGGGAAGAAAGTAAAGGAACTGGATGCACAGGTAGTTTTTTCTTCTATCCTTCCAGTAGACGGGCATGGCACCAGGAGATGGAACAGGATCCTTGATGCAAACAACTGGCTAAGACGATGGTGCAGACAACAAGGATTTGGATTCCTGGACCACGGTGTGAATTACTGGTATGATGGACTCCTCGCCAGAGACGGACTACACCTCAACAAACCTGGGAAACACACATTCGCCAGAAGACTCGCTACACTCATCAGGAGGGCGTTAAACTAGAAGAAGAGGGGACGGGAAGAAAAACATTAGACTCGAACAAAGACGACCCAGGAAAACATACTCAGAAGGGAGGTAAGAACATTTCTAAAACAATCCACAGTGAGGAGATTGGAACAAAACAAAATCCTCTAAACTGCATGCTCGCAAACGCCAGAAGCCTGACAAACAAGATGGAAGAACTAGAAGCAGAAATATCTACAGGTAACTTTGACATAGTGGGAATAACCGAGACATGGTTAGATGAAAGCTATGACTGGGCAGTTAACTTACAGGGTTACAGTCTGTTTAGAAAGGATCGTAAAAATCGGAGAGGAGGAGGGGTTTGTCTCTATGTAAAATCTTGTCTAAAGTCCACTTTAAGGGAGGATATTAGCGAAGGGAATGAGGATGTCGAGTCCATATGGGTTGAAATTCATGGAGGGAAAAATGGTAACAAAATTCTCATTGGGGTCTGTTACAAACCCCCAAATATAACAGAAAGCATGGAAAGTCTACTTCTAAAGCAGATAGATGAAGCTGCAACCCATAATGAGGTCCTGGTTATGGGGGACTTTAACTACCCGGATATTAACTGGGAAACAGAAACCTGTGAAACCCATAAAGGCAACAGGTTTCTGCTAATAACCAAGAAAAATTATCTTTCACAATTGGTGCAGAATCCAACCAGAGGAGCAGCACTTTTAGACCTAATACTATCTAATAGACCTGACAGAATAACAAATCTGCAGGTGGTTGGGCATTTAGGAAATAGCGACCACAATATTGTGCAGTTTCACCTGTCTTTCACTAGGGGGACTTGTCAGGGAGTCACAAAAACATTGAACTTTAGGAAGGCAAAGTTTGAACAGCTTAGAGATGCCCTTAATCTGGTAGACTGGGACAATATCCTCAGAAATGAGAATACAGATAATAAATGGGAAATGTTTAAGAACATCCTAAATAGGCAGTGTAAGCGGTTTATACCTTGTGGGAATAAAAGGACTAGAAATAGGAAAAACCCAATGTGGCTAAACAAAGAAGTAAGACAGGCAATTAACAGTAAAAAGAAAGCATTTGCACTACTAAAGCAGGATGGCACCATTGAAGCTCTAAAAAACTATAGGGAGAAAAATACTTTATCTAAAAAACTAATTAAAGCTGCCAAAAAGGAAACAGAGAAGCACATTGCTAAGGAGAGTAAAACTAATCCCAAACTGTTCTTCAACTATATCAATAGTAAAAGAATAAAAACTGAAAATGTAGGCCCCTTAAAAAATAGTGAGGAAAGAATGGTTGTAGATGACGAGGAAAAAGCTAACATATTAAACACCTTCTTCTCCACGGTATTCACGGTGGAAAATGAAATGCTAGGTGAAATCCCAAGAAACAATGAAAACCCTATATTAAGGGTCACCAATCTAACCCAAGAAGAGGTGCGAAACCGGCTAAATAAGATTAAAATAGATAAATCTCCGGGTCCGGATGGCATACACCCACGAGTACTACGAGAACTAAGTAATGTAATAGATAAACCATTATTTCTTATTTTTAGTGACTCTATAGCGACAGGGTCTGTTCCGCAGGACTGGCGCATAGCAAATGTGGTGCCAATATTCAAAAAGGGCTCTAAAAGTGAACCTGGAAATTATAGGCCAGTAAGTCTAACCTCTATTGTTGGTAAAATATTTGAAGGGTTTCTGAGGGATGTTATTCTGGATTATCTCAATGAGAATAACTGTTTAACTCCATATCAGCATGGGTTTATGAGAAATCGCTCCTGTCAAACCAATCTAATCAGTTTTTATGAAGAGGTAAGCTATAGACTGGACCACGGTGAGTCATTGGACGTGGTATATCTCGATTTTTCCAAAGCGTTTGATACCGTGCCGCACAAGAGGTTGGTACACAAAATGAGAATGCTTGGTCTGGGGGAAAATGTGTGTAAATGGGTTAGTAACTGGCTTAGTGATAGAAAGCAGAGGGTGGTTATAAATGGTATAGTCTCTAACTGGGTCGCTGTGACCAGTGGGGTACCGCAGGGGTCAGTATTGGGACCTGTTCTCTTCAACATATTCATTAATGATCTGGTAGAAGGTTTACACAGTAAAATATCGATATTTGCAGATGATACAAAACTATGTAAAGCAGTTAATACAAGAGAAGATAGTATTCTGCTACAGATGGATCTGGATAAGTTGGAAACTTGGGCTGAAAGGTGGCAGATGAGGTTTAACAATGATAAATGTAAGGTTATACACATGGGAAGAAGGAATCAATGTCACCATTACACACTGAATGGGAAACCACTGGGTAAATCTGACAGGGAGAAGGACTTGGGGATCCTAGTTAATGATAAACTTACCTGGAGCAGCCAGTGCCAGGCAGCAGCTGCCAAGGCAAACAGGATCATGGGGTGCATTAAAAGAGGTCTGGATACACATGATGAGAGCATTATACTGCCTCTGTACAAATCCCTAGTTAGACCGCACATGGAGTACTGTGTCCAGTTTTGGGCACCGGTGCTCAGGAAGGATATAATGGAACTAGAGAGAGTACAAAGGAGGGCAACAAAATTAATAAAGGGGATGGGAGAACTACAATACCCAGATAGATTAGCGAAATTAGGATTATTTAGTCTAGAAAAAAGACGACTGAGGGGCGATCTAATAACCATGTATAAGTATATAAGGGGACAATACAAATATCTCGCTGAGGATCTGTTTATACCAAGGAAGGTGACGGGCACAAGGGGGCATTCTTTGCGTCTGGAGGAGAGAAGGTTTTTCCACCAACATAGAAGAGGATTCTTTACTGTTAGGGCAGTGAGAATCTGGAATTGCTTGCCTGAGGAGGTGGTGATGGCGAACTCAGTCGAGGGGTTCAAGAGAGGCCTGGATGTCTTCCTGGAGCAGAACAATATTGTATCATACAATTATTAGGTTCTGTAAAAGGACGTAGATCTGGGGATTTATTATGATGGAATATAGGCTGAACTGGATGGACAAATGTCTTTTTTCGGCCTTACTAACTATGTTACTATGTTACTATCTACATTTTGGGTAGCCAGACGAGTCCTTTTTTCTGTTAGTATTGAACCTGCAGCACTGAATACGCTTTCTGATAGGACACTAGCTGCCGGGCAAGCAAGCTCCTGCAATGCATATTCTGCCAATTCTGGCCAGGTGTCTAATTTTGATGCCCAGTAATCAAATGGGAATGACGGTTGAGGGAGAACATCGATAAGGGATGAAAAATAGTTTGTAACCATACTGGACAAATGTTGTCTCCTGTCACTTTGAATTGATGCTGCAGTACCTGTCCTGTCTGCGGTCATAGCAAAATCACTCCACAACCTGGTCAGAAAACCCCTCTGGCCAACGCCACTTCTGATTTCTGCCCCTCTAACTCCTCTGGTCTGCTGGCCCCTGCAGCTCGTGTGAGAACGATCACGGGCGCTGTGTGCAGGGAATGCCAGAAGCAAACGGTCAACAAGAGTTGATTGTTTGGTTGCTAATATTAGTTCCAAGTTCTCATGTGGCATTATATTTTGCAATTTGCCTTTATAGCGAGGATCAAGGAGGCAGGCCAACCAGTAATCGTCATCGTTCATCATTTTAGTTATGCGTGTGTCCCTTTTGAGGATACGTAAGGCATAATCCGCCATGTGGGCCAAAGTTCCAGTTCTCAAATCTGCGGTTGTGCTTGGTTGAGGGGCAGTTTCAGGCAAATCCACGTCACTTGTGTCCCTCCAAAAACCAGAACCCGGCCTTGCCGCGCCACCAATTTCCACTGGCCCCGGAAAAGCTTCCTCATTAAAAATATACTCATCCCCATCATCCTCCTCGTCCTCCTCCTCCTCTTCGCCCGCTACCTCGTCCTGTACACTGCCCTGACCAGACAATGGCTGACTGTCATCAAGGCTTTCCTCTTCCTCAGCTGCAGACGCCTGATCCTTTATGTGCGTCAAACTTTGCATCAGCAGACGCATTAGGGGGATGCTCATGCTTATTATGGCGTTGTCTGCACTAACCAGCCGTGTGCATTCCTCAAAACACTGAATGACTTGACAAATGTCTTGAATCTTCGACCACTGCACACCTGACAACTCCATGTCTGCCATCCTACTGCCTGCCCGTGTATGTGTATCCTCCCACAAAAACATAACAGCCCGCCTCTGTCCACACAGTCTCTGAAGCATGTGCAGTGTTGAGTTCCACCTTGTTGCAACGTCTATGATTAGGCGATGCTGGGGAAGGTTCAAAGAACGCTGATAGGTCTGCATACGGGTGGAGTGTACGGGCGAACGGCGGATATGTGAGCAAAGTCCACGCACTTTGAGGAGCAGGTCGGATAACCCCGGATAACTTTTCAGGAAGTACGGCATCACCAGGTTTAAGGTGTGAGCCAGGCAAGGAATGTGTTTCAGTTGGGAAAGGGAGATGGCAGCCATGAAATTCCTTCCGTTATCACTCACTACCTTGCCTGCCTCAAGATCTACAGTGCCCAGCCACGACTGCGTTTCTTTCTGCAAGAACTCGGACAGAACTTCCGCGGTGTGTCTGTTGTCGCCCAAACACTTCATAGCCAATACAGCCTGCTGACGTTTGCCAGTAGCTGCCCCATAATGGGAGACCTGGTGTGCAACAGTGGCAGCTGCGGATGGAGTGGTTGTGCGACTGCGGTCTGTGGACGAGCTCTCGCTTCTGCAGGAGGACGAAGAGGAGGAGGAGGGGGTGCGAACGGCTACAGCCAACTGTTTCCTAGACCGTGGGCTAGGCAGAACTGTCCCAAACTTGCTGTCCCCTGTGGACCCTGCATCCACCACATTTACCCAGTGTGCCGTGATGGACACGTAACGTCCCTGGCCATGCCTACTGGTCCATGCATCTGTTGTCAGGTGCACCTTTGTGCTCACAGATTGCCTGAGTGCATGGACGATGCGCTCTTTAACATGCTGGTGGAGGGCTGGGATGGCTTTTCTGGAAAAAAAGTGTCGACTGGGTAGCTCGTAGCGTGGTACAGCGTAGTCCATCACGGCTTTGAAAGCTTCGCTTTCAACTAACCGGTAGGGCATCATCTCTAACGAGATTAGTCTAGCTATGTGGGCGTTCAAACCCTGTGTACGTGGATGCGAGGCTAAGTACTTCCTTTTTCTAACCATAGTCTCATGTAGGGTGAGCTGGACTGGAGAGCTGGAGATCGTGGAACTAGCGGGGGTGCCGGTGGACATGGCAGACTGAGAGACGGTGGGAGATGGTATTGTTGCCGCCGGTGCCCTAGATGCAGTGTTTCCTACTACAAAACTGGTGATTCCCTGACCCTGACTGCTTTGGCCTGGCAAAGAAACCTGCACACATACTGCAGGTGGTGCGGAAAATGGTGGCCCTACACTGCCGGAAGGCATGTTGCGTTGCTGAATAGCTTCATTGGCCGAGGGTGCTACAACCTTAAGGGACGTTTGGTAGTTAGTCCAGGCTTGCAAATGCATGGTGGTTAAATGTCTATGCATGCAACTTGTATTGAGACTTTTCAGATTCTGTCCTCTGCTTAAGGTAGTTGAACATTTTTGACAGATGACTTTGCGCTGATCAATTGGATGTTGTTTAAAAAAATGCCAGACTGCACTCTTTCTAGCATCGGATACCTTTTCAGGCATTGCAGACTGAGCTTTAACCGGATGGCCACGCTGTCCTCCAACAGGTTTTGGCTTTGCCACGCGTTTTGGGCAAGATACGGGCCCGGCAGATGGAACCTGTTGCGATGTTGATGCCTGCTGCGGCCCCTCCTCCTCCGCTTCAGAACTGCTGCCGCCTGCACCCTGTTCCCCCAATGGCTGCCAATCGGGGTCAAGAACTGGGTCATCTATTACCTCTTCTTGTAGCTCGTGTGCAACTTCGTCTGTGTCACCGTGTCGGTCGGTGGTATAGCGTTCGTGATGGGGCAACATAGTCTCATCAGGGTCTGATTCTTGATCATTACCCTGCGAGGGCAATGTTGTGGTCTGAGTCAAAGGACCAGCATAGTAGTCTGGCTGTGGCTGTGCATCAGTGCACTCCATGTCAGATTCAACTTGTAATGGGCATGGACTGTTAACTGCTTCACTTTCTAAGCCAGGGACGGTATGTGTAAAGAGCTCCATGGAGTAACCCGTTGTGTCGCCTGCTGCATTCTTCTCTGTTGTTGTTTTTGCTGAAGAGGACAAGGAAGCGACTTGTCCCTGACCGTGAACATCCACTAACGACGCGCTGCTTTGACATTTACCAGTTTCACGAGAGGAGGCAAAAGAGCTAGAGGCTGAGTCAGCAAGATAAGCCAAAACTTGCTCTTGCTGCTCCGGCTTTAAAAGCGGTTTTCCTACTCCCAGAAAAGGGAGCGTTCGAGGCCTTGTGTAGCCAGACGACGAACCTGGCTCCACAGCTCCAGACTTAGGTGCAATATTTTTTTTCCCACGACCAGCTGATGCTCCACCACTACCACTACCCTCATTACCAGCTGACAATGAACGCCCCCGGCCACGACCTCTTCCACCAGACTTCCTCATTGTTTTAAAAACGTAAACAAACTAACGGTATTTGTTGCTGTCACACAAATTACACGGTGAGCTATAACTTCAGTATGATTTAGCTACCCCTTTACAGGTGAGTGAGACCACAACGAAAATCAGGCACAATGTTACACACTCTGTTGTTGGTGGCAACAAATGAGAGAGATGCCACACACGCAGGACTGTCACTGAAGCACAAATGTAAATATTAATCTCCCACTGTTTTTTTTTTTTTTTTTTTCAGGGAGACTTTAGGAAAAAAAAATAATAGAATAAAATGATTTTTCAGGAAGAATTTAGAAACCAAATAAAATAAAATGATTTTTTCAGGGAGAATTTAGAAAACAAATAAAACAAAAAAAGGCTTTCTATGGCCCACTGAGTGAGAGATGACGCACACAGGAGTCAGGAGTGGCACACAAGCCCAGAGGCCAATATTTATCTCCCACTGATTGATGTAGTGATTTTTTCAGGTAGATTTTGGAACCTAAATCAAGCTAAAAAAATAATAGGCTTTCTATGGCCCACAATTGGAGAGAGAGAGAGATGGCACACCCAGGAGTCAAGACTGGCACACAAGCAGAAAGGGCAATATTAATCTCCCACTGATTTATTTTTGTTGTTTTTTTCAGGGAGACTTTATGAAAAAAAGTAATAGAATAAAATTATTTTTTCAGGAAGAATTTAGAAACCAAATAAAATAAAATGATTTTTTCAGGGAGAATTTAGAAAACAAATAAAACAAAAAAAGACTTTCTATGGCCCACTGAGTGAGAGATGACGCACACAGGAGTCAGGAGTGGCACACAAGCCCAGAGGCCAATATTTATCTCCCACTGATTGATGTAGTGATTTTTTCAGGTAGATTTTGGAACCCAAATCAAGCTAAAAAAATAATAGGCTTTCTATGGCCCACAATTGGAGAGAGAGAGAGAGATGGCACACCCAGGAGTCAAGACTGGCACACAAGCAGAAAGGGCAATATTAATCTCCCACTGATTTGTTTTTGTTTTTTTTTCAGGGAGACTTTAGGAAAAAAAATAATAGAATAAAATGATTTTTTCAGGAAGAATTTAGAAACCAAATAAAATAAAATGATTTTTTCAGGAAGAATTTAGAAAACAAATAAAACAAAAAAAGGCTTTCTATGGCCCACTGAGTGAGAGATGACGCACACAGGAGTCAGGAGTGGCACACAAGCCCAGAGGCCAATATTTATCTCCCACTGATTGATGTAGTGATTTTTTCAGGTAGATTTTGGAACCCAAATCAAGCTAAAAAAATAATAGGCTTTCTATGGCCCACAATTGGAGAGAGAGAGAGAGATGGCACACCCAGGAGTCAAGACTGGCACACAAGCAGAAAGGGCAATATTAATCTCCCACTGATTGATTTATTGATTTTTTCAGGTAGAATTTAGAACCCAAATAAAGCAAAAAAAAAAAAAAAAAGGGCTTTCTATGGCCCACTGAGTGAGTGATGATGCACACAGGAGTCAGGACTGGCACACAAGCCCTGAGGCCAATATTTTTCTCCCAATGATTGATGTAGTGATTTTTTCAGGTACATTTTAGAACCCAAATCAAGCAAAAAAATAAATAGGCTTTCTATGGCCCACTATTTGTGAGAGAGATGGCACGCTCAGGACTGGCACACAAGCCCAGAGGCCAATATTAATCTCCCACTTTTTTTTTTTTGTTCCAGGGAAAATTTATAAACCCAATAAAAAAAATAATAAATAGGCTTTCTATGGCCCACTATCTGAGAGAGAGAGATGGCACGCTTAGGACTGGCACACAAGCCCAAAGGCCAATATTAATCTCCCACTGATTGATTTATTGATTTTTTCAGGTAGAATTTAGAACCCAAATAAAGCAAAAAAAAAAAAAAAATGGGCTTTCTATGGCCCACTGAGTGAGTGATGATGCACACAGGAGTCAGGAGTGGCACACAAGCCCTGAGGCCAATATTTTTCTCCCACTGGTTGATGTAGTGATTTTTTCAGGTAGATTTTAGAACCAAAATCAAGCAAAAAAATAAATAGGCTTTCTATGGCCCACTGACTGAGAGATGGCACACACAGGAGTCAAGAGTGGCACACAAGCCCTGAGGCCAATATTTTTCTCCCACTGATTGATGTAGTGATTTTTTCAGGTAGATTTTATAACCCAAATCAAGCAAAAAAATAAATAGGCTTTCTATGGCCCACTATTTGTGAGAGAGATGGCATGCTCAGGACTGGCACACAAGCCCAGAGGCCAATATTAATCTCCCACTTTTTTTTTTTTTGTTCCAGGGAAAATTTATAAACCCAATAAAAAAAATAATAAATAGGCTTTCTATGGCCCACTATCTGAGAGAGAGAGATGGCACGCTTAGGACTGGCACACAAGCCCAAAGGCCAATATTAATCTCCCACTGATTGATTTATTGATTTTTTCAGGTAAAATTTAGAACCCAAATAAAGCAAAAAAAAAAAAAAAAGGGCTTTCTATGGCCCACTGAGTGAGTGATGATGCACACAGGAGTCAGGAGTGGCACACAAGCCCGGAGGCCAATATTTTTCTCCCACTGATTGATGTAGTGATTTTTTCAGGTAGATTTTATAACCCAAATCAAGCAAAAAAATAAATAGGCTTTCTATGGCCCACTATTTGTGAGAGAGATGGCACGCTCAGGACTGGCACACAAGCCCAGAGGCCAATATTAATCTCCCACTTTTTTTTTTTTTGTTCCAGGGAAAATTTATAAACCCAATAAAAAAAATAATAAATAGGCTTTCTATGGCCCACTATCTGAGAGAGAGAGATGGCACGCTTAGGACTGGCACACAAGCCCAAAGGCCAATATTAATCTCCCACTGATTGATTTATTGATTTTTTCAGGTAGAATTTAGAACCCAAATAAAGCAAAAAAAAAAAAAAAAAATGGGCTTTCTATGGCCCACTGAGTGAGTGATGATCCACACAGGAGTCAGGAGTGGCACACAAGCCCTGAGGCCAATATTTTTCTCCCACTGATTGATGTAGTGATTTTTTCAGGTAGATTTTATAACCCAAATCAAGCAAAAAAATAAATAGGCTTTCTATGGCCCACTGACTGAGAGATGGCACAGACAGGGATGGCACTCTAGCAGAAATGTCAATCTTAATCTCCCACAAAAAAAAAACAGGGAGTGTCCTTCAATTACTATCTCCCTGCAGTAATCTCAGCCAGGTATGGCAGGCAGCAATAAGGAGTGGACTGATGCACAAATTAAATAAAAAGTGTGTACAAACAAAAAAGATAGCTGTGCAGAAAGGAAGGAACAAGAGGATTTGTGCTTTGAAAAAAGCAGTTGGTTTGCACAGCGGCGTACACACAGCAATGCAGCTATCAGGGAGCCTTCTAGGGCAGCCCAATGAGCTACAGCGCTGAGGGGAAAAAAAAAAAAATGTAGCTTCCACTGTCCCTGCACACCGAAGGTGGTGTTGGGCAGTGGAAATCGCTACAGCACAGGCGGTTTGGGGGTTAATGGACCCTGCCTAACGCTATCCCTGCTTCTGACAAAGCGGCAACAACCTCTCCCTAAGCTCAGATCAGCAGCAGTAACATGGCGGTCGGCGGGAACGCCCCTTTATAGCCCCTGTGACGCCGCAGACAGCAAGCCAATCACTGCAATGCCCTTCTCTAAGATGGTGGGGACCAGGACCTATGTCATCACGCTGCCCACACTCTGCGTTTACCTTCATTGGCTGAGAAATGGCGCTTTTCGCGTCATTGAAACGCGACTTTGGCGCGAAAGTCGCGTACCGCATGGCCGACCCCGCACAGGGGTCGGATCGGGTTTCATGAAACCCGACTTTGCCAAAAGTCGGCGACTTTTGAAAATGAACGACCCGTTTCGCTCAACCCTATATGTTTGGCCTCCTCTCCTCTGACAGCCCCATTCTTGAGCTAGATAAGGGTCCCATGGGTGGAGGCAGTGTCTATCATACATTTATGGTAAATCATGGTGAAATTACTTCATAACCTGTTTCGTTCTCCTTTCGCAACCAAAGCTGCTTTGGAATTCCTGTTGGTTGACCATGGAGGCTTCTGCGTAGCTCCAAACTATTGTCAGATATGAGATAGTTGTCAGGTGAGTAATCATGAAAGGATGAAGAACTTGTAAAAGGAAGGAACCTGGGAATAGATGAAGACATTAACCTGTCTAGTTCTGATATGACACAAGTGTCTCGGGGAGGAATCTAAGCCTAGAAAAATGAAGAAGTTGCCGAGGAGGAAATAACCCTAGACCGTGCCACTTTAAAAATGTGGTTATCATAAACCAGAAGGACGGATATAGACAGAGACAAGAACTGAGTGATACAGATACCACAAAGACGAGGGTCATCATTTGGCACAGCTCTTGGTGACGTCACACTGAGGAAAAAGCCCCACAATTGTAGGTCAAATCGTGCCAACCAACTGGCACCCATGTTGTCCACCTGACAAATTTTGTCTTTTAGATGCTATTTTTGCATCACTAGACAGTTTTCAAGTGTTTAGAAAAGTAGGTGCCCTAAACGGAGTCCTAGATAGAGATGAACTAACGTGTTCGGAAAATGTTCTCCAATGACACAAGGTCTTCTTTAATTGGCTGTTCAACTCACATGTCCCTGGGGCCATGTAAAAAGCGGACATCTTGTTTTGCTAGATCCTGTCCTGTGTGAAATCGATCTTCCAGAATTGAAGTACATTCTGAAAAAACCCATGTGTCAGTCTCCGGAAGCCTCGTTAGATACTCCAAATCGTTGGTGCTAAAACTGTGTTTCAGTAGCAAATCAGAAGGCCAGATGTCAACTTAAAAAGTGTTAGGTATAACAGTGTTGCTCAGGCACGCTATCTAAGAAAATGGTGACTGAATGCTGTGGGCCTACGGTTGTGAAACAGCGGGGTACAAGAGGGGAAGGGAACTTACAACATGAGTGGGAAAAAGCAAGGTCGTGGTGGAAGGGGGAATAGGCTTGGTGTTTGACGTGTACAGTGGGTTAGGCGTTAATACTAATGAAAGATCAACTGAACAAACATCATCTCATCCTATCCAAAGACCACTGACAACATCTGTTAGAGACCTTTCTACTCGACTCCCTTTCTCTGGAAGCCTCACAGCGGTACACCTTGTGGATAAAGGACAGAAAGAGCATGTGCTACAGTGGATGACAAGCGCTGCATCAAGTGGCCCCTCCTCCTCTTCCTCCATCTTAACACCACACACAGTACAATCCTCAGAGGTGGCACCCCAATCACCCTTGTCAAAAATTTCCAAAAGCTCAACTGACTGTCGGAAACCTCAGATGTAGGGTCAGTAGGGTCTGAGCAGAATCCAGACCCTCGTCAACAGACGTTAACCATCAAGGGTGGAAGTGATCCTGATGAGACTCAGATGCCAGAGGTGCATGTGGACTGTACTGTAGTGTCAGGACAGGAAGAGGAGGAGGAGGGTGACTCTCAGGGTGAGGAGTGTGAGAACAGAGAGGATGATGATGAGGTTGCAGACCACACTTGGTAGTTAAGCAGCTGAGTAGCTCAGCAGAGAAGGTGGAGGAGGAAGGAGGTTGCGTTGTGGCTTCCCATATAGACATGAAGTGATGCAATCACGGCAAGCACTGTATCCTCAACTCCAACTCTGGCTGTGGCCAGCAGCAGTTGCGAGTGTGCAGTTTGCAGGGGTGGCAAAGAAAAAAGTTACCAGTAAATTTACTCTAATTGTAACCCATAAGTAGTAATTAATAACTTAATTGTCCAACGAGGAAGCCCATGTGAAACGCGCACTGGGGCTGAGGATCAGGAAGCAAAGAGGAATAATTATGGGTGCTAGAATTGTGTGTTTTTAGTGCCTATATCTGCATAGTATAGGTACTTTTCCTAGTTATTAAATACTACTTATGGTTTACAATTAGAGTAAATTTACTGGTAACTTATCTGTAGGAATGTACTATTGACATGATATGGGAGACACTACAATTACATGTGGCCATACATAGAGGCATTATTCCATGTACATAGTAATTACCTTTCACCTGCTCTCTATATCCCTCAGAAATACGCTATGATTGCTCACCCCATTACCTGAGTCTTTTTATTAATCATCTTGTTTGTTGTATGTATTTATTATCATTACTTACGTTTTTTTATACAGTAGAATCTAATAAACTTTTCCAGTTTCTAATTGACGATCGCTGACTCAATGTTTTCTATATTTAACGTTGGCATAATGATGTAGCAGAGTTGGTACCATAAGGTATCAGAGTTGGAAACATGATGTAGCAAAGTGGAACCACAATGTAGCAGAGTTTGCAAACTGATGTAGCAAAATTAGAACCACAATGAATAAGAGTGGAAGTACAATGTAGCAGAGTATGCACAATGATGCAGCACAATTGGATAATGATATGGCAGAGTTTATTATTATTATTTATTTATGTAGCACCATTAATTCCATGGTGCTGTACATGAGAAGGGGTTACATATAAGTTACAGATATCACTTACAGTAAACAAACTAACAATGACAGACTGATACAGAGGGAAGTGGACCCTGCCCTTGCGGGCTTACATTCTACAGGATTATGGGGAAGGAGACAGTAGGTCGGGGGTTGCAGTAGCTCCGATGGTGTTGAGGTTGCCGTATAGTCTTTACAGGCTGTAGGCTTTCCTGAAGAGGTGGGTTTTCAGGTTCCGTTTGAAGGATCCAAATGTGGTGGATAACCGGATGTGTTGGGGCAGAGAATTTCAGAGGATGGGAGATATTCGGGAGAAGTCTTGGAGGCGATTGGGTGAGGAGCGAATAAGCGTGGAGGAGAGAAGGAGGTCTTGGGAGGACCGGAGATTACGTGAGGGAAGAAATTGAGAGATTAGTTCAGAAATATACGGAGGAGAAAGGTTAAGGATGGCTTTGTAGGTCAGTGTTAGTAGTTTAAACTGGATACGCTGGGAAATTGAGAGCCAGTGAAGGGATTTGCAAAGAGGGGAAGCAGGAGTGTAGCGAGGAGAGAGATTAATTAGTCGGGCAGCAGAGTCAGGCCGGGATCACACATGTCAGAAACACGTCCGTGTCTCGCATGTGAAACCCAAGCTCTGGCGCCGGCACTCCAGAGCGGAGCGTGCGGCCGCATAGGAACACATGGAGCCGCACGCTCCGCTCCCAAGTGCCGGCGCCAGAGCTTGGGTTTCACATGCGAGACACGGACGTGTTTCTCGCATGTGTGATCCCGGCCTTAAGGATGGACTGGAGGGGTGCGAGAGTGTTAGAAGGTAGGCCACAGAGAAGGATGTTGCAGTAGTCTAGGCGGGAGATGATTAGGGCACGCACAAGCATTTTGTTAGTGAGGGTTGAGGAAAGGACGAATTCTGGAAATATTTTTGAGCTGGAGGTGACATGAGGTGGCAAGAGCTTGGATGTGCGGTTTGAAGGACAGGGCAGAGTCAAGGGTTTCTACGAGGCAGTGGATTTTGGGGACAGGGGAAAGTGTGATTTCATTTATTTTGATAGATAGATCAGGTAGGGAAGATATACGAGATGCATGAAAGATGATGAGTTCAGATTTGTCCACATTGAGCTTGAGGAAGCGAGAGGAGAAGAAGGAGGATATGGCTGATAGACACTCTGGGATTTTGGTGAGCAGAGAGGTGACGTCTGGGCCAGAGAGGTAGATCTGAGTGTCATCGGCATATAGATAGTACTGGAAGCCATAGGACCTTATCCTAGACAGAGGGTATAGATTGAGAAGAGTAAGGGTCCTAGGACAGAGCCTTGGGGGACACCAACAGAGAGGGGGCGAGGTGAAGAGGTAGTGTGGGAGTAGGAAATGCTAAATGTGCGGTTGGTAAGGTATGAGGAGATCCAAGATAGGGCAAGATCTTTGTCACCAAAGGAAGAGAGGATCTGTAGTAGGAGGCAGTGGTCAACTGTGTCGAAGGCAGAGGACAGGACTAGGAGGAGGAGTGTAGATAATTATCTGTTAGCTTTGGCTCTAAGTAAGTCATTAGTAATTTTGGTCAGGGCAGTCTCAGTGGAATGGTGGGGACAGAAGTCAGATCGTAGGTTGTCGAAAAGAGAGTTAGATGCAAAGTGAGAGGAAGGTTGAGCGTGATCTCAACTCAAGAGCTGGAACCATGATGTAGCAGAGTTTGTAAAATAATGTAGTAGAGTGGAAACACAATGTAGCTGAGTTGGCATAATGATATAGCAGAGTTTGTACCATAATGTAGCAGAGTTGGAACGATAATGTAGCAGAGTGGAATCACAGTGTAGCAGAGATGGCAAACTGACTGATGTAGCAAAATTCGAACCACCCTAAAGCAGAGTGGAGCCACAGTGTTGCAGAGTGGGCACAATGATGTAGCAGAATTGGATAATAATGTCGCAGAGTTGAACACAGGATGTAACAGAGTAGAAAATTTTTTAGAAAATTAGAATTGTGTAGCAGCAGCGCGGAACCACAACATAGAAGAGGTGAAAGCATCTTGTAGCAGAGTAGATACAGGATGCAACAGAATTGGCACAATGACAAAAGATATTCTGTGAAATGACAGAATGTTAATGATGGAACAAAGGTACATGAGTAACGCGCTCATCAGTGGGGGATTAATACTCAGCACTCCCACCTATAAGACGCCAGATGTAAGCATAGTGATGGCGCCGTACATCACCGCTGCCTAGTGGCCATTCTTGGGTACTGCAGATCAGGTCCATTCCTTTTAATAAAGCCGATCTGCACATAAGATATTAATATATATTTATAATATTTATATATGAAACAGCGTAAAGCGGGGTGTTGCTCTCATTGGCTAGATTTCAAAATGTATTTTACTGCCTGATTGGTTGACATGGGCCCCACCCCTGCTTTCCTCAGGTACTGGCTCTCCTGAATGGCTGGAGCTATGCGGATGTGTTTGACATGGTGGCATCACCGCAGTTCTTGTTGGGGTATAAAAGTCGCCATGTTTGGAATGAAAGGCTCAGTCTGATTTTCCACCTTATTTGCCAGTAAATAAAAGCTCATTGTTTTAGTCTTTCGTTAACGTTGCAAACAAGGCAACGGGGCTTATAAAGTTTGCATTTTATTGCCACAATCACGTTGTTGCGACCGCCTGCCATGCAAAATAGTTTCACTCTAAGGAAATTTTACCCATTTTATGGAACGTGAACCAAGTAAATGAGAAAAGAGGAACAGCCGTCACATTTAGTGTTTTTCTTTTTGCAAGTTTTTCAAAAGATTAATATTCTTACGAACCTTTGTAAATTACAACATCTGTGTTACAAAAACAAAGATAAACTCTAAAGAATGAGTCTGACATTCAGTGTCTCATATTCAGTATTTCTTCCCACTCTCGTTCTGTGTGGTGTCGGCTATCGTTCATTATTTATTCAATGTCCTGTAACGCCTAAGGGGGGTACTAGAGAAGAAGCCATGCAAAATAAGAAGTGCTTCCAGGACAGTGCAAGCTCAGTCTCCCATATAGTCACTGTGTGCCTCCTTGTCTAATTAATGACCTTAACCCTTATCCGGCTGAATAGGTACAATTGTAACTATTCCGTTTTAAAATTGCAATAACTTTTTTTTGAAAAGACGTAGAGGGCTGACATTTCGTGACATCTCTACATTTTTGGTCCAGAATATATTGGCCAAATTTCAATAAAATATCTCCACCCGCTTCCGAGATAAGGGGTCGAGATCTTTTTGCATCCATAACAAGCTGCATAGGTACAAATGTACCTCATATATTTTGAATGAAGATAATGCAAGGGAAAAAGCATAAATTTTTTTTTAATGATAATGCTATTTAACTATTATAAACAAGTAAAAAACTGTTCATTTACATTATAAAAGAAAATGTA
Organism: Ranitomeya imitator; assembly: GCF_032444005.1. Lineage (NCBI taxonomy): Eukaryota > Metazoa > Chordata > Amphibia > Anura > Dendrobatidae > Ranitomeya > Ranitomeya imitator. The sequence continues at coordinate 23,229,531 of NC_091291.1, read as the reverse complement.
AGAAACTTTTTTTTATTGATTTTCTTTGCAAGTAATGCATGTTGGCTTTGCTACAGAGTGTTCATCGCAAATGGGTTTCACACAAACCACACAAGACTTTCTAGTCTTGCGTTGTTTTCGCCTCAGGTCTCTGCAGACATAGCAACTACCAACAACAGGGGAGGGTCCACGACTACCATGAGGTATTTTGGGGCCAGCTGCTGGCTGCGATGCTACCACAATGCATCGTCCAAGCACCATTTCTACTGCACCTCGAAGAAAATGGTTTCTCATTATCATTTTGTTTGTACTACGATCTTCAATTGCAATCATACACAGCTGATTTGCGAGATCTTTCAGGAACTTTCTTCGTTGATCCTTTGCCCTGAAGCTTGGATTGTGTTCTCTGTAGATGATGTAGGATGCTAACCCACTGACATCAATCATATTGTAGAAAAATGCCAAAGTCCAACGTGATGTTCGTCGTTTCACAGTGTACTCTCCCAACATTTTATCCATAACATCAACGCCACCTTTTGTTATGTTGTAGTATTTTATTATCTCTGGCTTGGCTGCTAGTGTCTCTTCAACTTCTCCCGTCATGTGCATAGATGATAGAAGCACGACTGATTTGTTCTTCTTTGGTACATATGAACAGACTGTTGCATCATGATTGTAGGCAAAATTTGTCGAGTATACAGGCCTTTCTTTGGCAGGCTGCATGTTGTTAGGTAGGAACCTTTTGTTTTTTCTCACTGTACCAACTAGTGTCATGTTCCAGGAGTTCAATACCTTAGCTAGTTCCATGGTTGTAAAGAAGTTATCGGTGGTGACATTTCTTCCAGAGCCTTTATACGAGCTCACTAGGTCCAATACTGTTCGTTCTCCAATGTTTACTTGTCGAGGACCATCAGTTGGTTTCCCAGTGTAGAGCTGACCTTGTAAAGGGTAGGCATTTGATGAGTCACAAGCCCAGAAAATCTTTATGCCATATTTAGCTGGTTTTGAAGGTATATACTGGGTAAATTTAGTATGACCTCTAAATGGAAATAATTGCTCGTCGACGGTGATACAATGATATGGCTTGTAGGCTCTCTCCAGATTACTGTTCAGCATTGTCCAGATGTCCCGTATTGGTGCAGCTTTATCTGTTTGCACACGTTCTGCACGTGTATTTTCGTTGTCAAACCTGATAAATCTGAGTATCATCTTGAAGCGGTCACGAGACATGGCTGCACGTATAAGAGGCAGAGCAGCAACATTCCACATTTCCTCCAGATTCTCTTTGTTGGCTCTGTGCACACCAGCAGCAATCAGTATGCCCAAAAATGCATGAAGTTCAGTTTCAGTAAATTGCTTGAATGTTTTTTGTGGTGGCCGTTTGGAAGAATCAGGAAAACGTTGTACCAGTTCGTTGTTGTAAGCATCACAAACTCTCTTGGCCTTTCGATTCGTTTCCCGTAATATGATGTCACACATCTCGGGAGTCATGATGGACTTGAATAGCTCTTTTGCTGTATATAGGTTGCTGATTGCTGCAGGGCCACCTCTTTGTCGTAGGACATTACGAGATTTTGTTTGTGCATTTGGCAGTGGATTACTGCACCATTGAGTTTCATCCTTAGCAGTCCAAATGTCGCCTGCACTTTGAGGCACAGAATCATCCTCAACACTTTCGTCTGATTCGTATTCATTTTCATGCTCTATGACCATTTCTTGTTCAATGTCTGAATCTTCTTCAGTAACATCCACTTGTGGTACATAGTTTTCATCATCAGATGGAACATATGGTTCATCCTCATGCTCAGAATCAGATTCTTCTAGCATTCGCATTATTTCATCAGACGTAAATCTGTAAATATGAAAAAATGTAAAATAAATAATTTTCCGAAATACTACATTATTGGCTTTTCACAAAATTATACTAACCTGCAAACACGTTTTCTTGGATTATGGCGGAAACTAGATCCAGCATTACTATCACTCATGATGACTTGCTAGATGAATTTTGGCTTCGTATTTTGTGCTGAATATAAATAAAACATCGTAAAACAATATGTAGATACTAATTATTATCCATTTTTCGTATAAAAATTATACCTATAGTGATAAGTTTCATACAAAATATATGTAAGCCAAGTCCAGGCTGAAAGACAATTTGACTGTTCTGTCCCCACATAATGAGAATAAAGGTATAACTGGCTGTTAGATGCTGTGAGACTTTCCTACCTTCGTTTCCAAGAAATTGAAGACTTCACAAGCCTAGAAATGTGTGCTCACAGCAATGAGATGAACAGCAAAATGGCTAATGAGAGGAGGGAGGCAGGAAGACAAGTAGAAGCCACTCCCAGTTTGAATTAACTTAATTGACAGCAACATAAGTGACCAGTAACAACACTGAACAATAGATATCAGCATAACATTTGTAGCTGAATGAACTTTAGTTTCTGAAACCAAGTAAAGTCTTCCCACAGTGGAGGTATATGTGAAGGTACAATTGTACCTATGCAGCCTGTTAAGGTTGTAAAATTATGCAGCCTGACAAGGGTTAAAAGGGAATGTGTCATCAGATTATGAACCATTCGTTAAATCAGATTTCTTTTTTTTAATGCAGGTATTGTTTATACATCTTTGGGAAAACGTTTTTTTACATATCAATTCTGAATTAGAAAAAAAAATAGAAATCTTGCCATTTTCACATTGAGTATCGGGGCTTTAATTAGACTCCAACTTTCTGTTGCTTTGTTACATGCACATGCACATTAGCCGCAATGGTCACATGTCAAACTTATATTTTGTACTAAAGTGTCTAATGAGCGTGTGCAAAAGTTTATTATTAAAGGGGGCAGGATGAATTGTGACATCGCCGCTTATTATTGGTGGAGCCTGTGTTATTGGCTGTGTATAGGGGTGTTATCGGCCATTGTAATTCTGCCGGTGATGATAATGAGGCTGCTGAAAGCTTATTCTGAAAGGACAGAATTTCCATTTTTTGTCCAGGGTCTAGAGGGCATTAATACCCTTCTTCATGCTCCTAGGATTTTACCAGAAATTGGCAGCCATGTAGCGAAGAGCAATTGCACGATTCTCCACTATGCTATAAAAAAAAATTTGGAAACTGATTTTAGACATATATTTCCCAAATGATCCTGTAACATTCATATAAACAGCAGCAAAAATGTAAAGGGAACTCTTACTGTCGCTCTTATTAATTCTCGTCTGGACTATTTTAACTCTCTACTAATCGGTCTCCCTCTTACTAAACGCTCCCCTCTCCAAACCGTCTTCAATGCTGCAGCCAGGATCATTTGCCTTTCCAGCTGTTACACCGATGACTCCACACTGTGCCAGTCGTTACACTGGTTACCCATCCGCTACAGAATCCAGTATAAAGTCATCTCTCTCACCCACAAATCTCTCCACTGTTCAATACCTCTCTTTCTCTCGGTCTATAACTCTGCATTCTGCAAACTGATTTAAGAATAACATCCTCAATAATCCGAACCTCCCAAGACTTCTCTTGTGCTGCACCAATTATTTGGAATGCATTACCCAGGACAATTCTATTAATTCATCTCACTTATGTAACAATTTTGCTCTTCCAAAAATGTTCTTCCAAGTCTGGTCCCTCATTAATAAAGGCAGAACGAGACAATCACATTTACACATCGGATCCTGCTTTATCTCATTCAGATAATTATTGATATAATTTAATTACAAGCCGTGTTTACAGATACTCATCGATAATTAGATACAATGGCCTATAAAGACTATCTGTGGAGATGGAGCACCAAAAGTAGAGGCAACAATGTCAACACAGTGACTCATCTCCTCCTGATTCGTTTTTCTCTATCAATGTTATGATTCCATGTGGAGCTTTTGAAATGAGACCCCCAGAAGTACGATGTCGTGATGGGTGGTGATTCCCATAACTCGTCATCTCCACTATTGAACTTATACATTTTAATAGCTCTGGTTCATGCATGAAGCTAATGCTTCTTCTATAGGTTCCGAATTGTTTTCATATGAAAATTATTGGTGCTTTACAGAAAAAAAAAAGGAAATACAAGGCTCTGTGATTGTCTTAAACCCATTATATGCCAAAAAAACAAACTTACCATTTGTGCCGTAGAAGAACTAGCAGGGTATTTTATATAGTAAAAACAAAAAATCACTCCAAAGGTGTTTATGATGATTATAGAACCCAAGTTGACCTGAGAACCAAAAAAGAGCTTGGGCACCAGAAGGTTTCTTTATCAATAACCCATGTGGGGACCTACAAACCCCTGAAAGCACCAATAAAGTGGTAAGAGAACCTGAGAAGAGAACCTGGAGACCAGCAAGGGAACCTTGGAACCAACGTGGAAACCTGTGAACCACTAAGAACCTCTGAGGGAACTTGGAGAACAATGAAGGAACAGGTAAACCAGTGTCAAAACCATTGAGGAAACCTCTGAATTACTGAGGGAACCTGGAAACTGTTGTGGAAACTTGAGAACCAGTGAAGGAACATGAGAACCAATGAGAACTACTGAGAACTTGGGAGAAAACTTGGAGAACAGTGAGGAAACATAGAAATCTGTATGGAAATCAGTGAGGAACCCTTGGAACTACTGAGGGAACCTGGAAACCACCGAAAGAACATTGAAAGCAGTAAGAAAACCTGATAACCAGTGACAGAACCTGGAGACCAGCAACGGAACATGGAATCCAATGGGGGAACCTGGGAATCACTGAGGGAATCTGAGAACTTGGGGGGTACATGGAGAGCAGAGAATGAATATGGAAACCAGTGAGGAAATCTGGGAATTACGGAGGGCATCTAGAAAGAATTGTGGAAACAAAGTAAACACTGAGGGAAGATGGAAACCTGTATGGGAATCACTGAAGAATCCTGGGAACCACTGAGAGAATCGGGAAACCATTGAGGAAACCAGAAAACCATTGAGGGAACATTGATTCCAATATGGGACTACTGACAAAACCTGGGAACCACTGAGTAAACAAGGGAAATGACTGATGGAACCTGGAAACCACTGACAGAACCTAGAAATCAGTAAGAGAACCTGGGATAGAATCTGGAGAGCAGCAAAGGAACTTGGAATCCTATGGGGGAATCTGGGAACTTGGGAGGGAACATAGAGAACAGTGAGGGAAATGGAAACCAGTGAGAAAATCTGGGAATGGAAGAGTGAAAGCTTCATCAGCTACAGGCATCCATAGCGTTTCGGAAAGAAAAGGCAAGCATCACATACCCCCTCCATTAAAGGTGGTCACCTCATCGGTGATGCTGATCTTTAATACTGTTGGTTTGAAGGCTCTGGGAAATCTTGTTTTTTGTATCTTGTATTTGTGGCAATGATTTTATGAGCAGGAGGCCAGTGGTCCATGTCAGCTTTTACCACCAGAACTGCAGGCAGAAGATTACTATTCTAGGGGGTCATCAATCATCCCGTTGGCTCTCTCTAGTCATCTGCCAGACATCAGTTCTTTAGTTCCTTTCACAGATTGAGTTTAGAAACATGATGTTTGAGCTGCTCAACAATGGTCCCTCCAGCCCTCGTGACATTAACATAACGTAGAATTCAATGTTCCTCAATAATAGAATACAGCGGGCTTATTAGATGATGTTAATTTATTAATATTATGTTACAATGTTTGGTCCAGTAGATCATCAATCGGGATCAGGAGAGAAAATCAACTCTTTTAGGATGGAGTGGATCATGCACTATGGATGTATCTATACCCCTTCTCTTTATCACCTCCCATCCCTCTGTTGAACTTGGTGGACATGCGGCTTTCTGGAATCATATTACCGGTATTTTGTTATATATTATTATATTTTATTATCATTTATTAACCATGTAACTATAAGATTGCACAAACGTTTCAGGTTACAAATTTCAGCCTTTATCAATGTTATAAAAAACAGAGTAGAATGGAGTCAAGAAAAGATGTATGCGGCAATCATCACAAAGGTCCACCAAAAATGTACATTTAGTATATTCATTAAAAATCAAAGGTAGAAAAATGTAAAAAAAAATACACGTGTCTGGACTGTAATGGAAGTCAAGTACTTTCCCATGAATCTTAAAGAATATCGATACCTTTTAGGCCTCCTTCACACGTCCTGGTGATTCCTCCACAGGAAAAAACAGTACCGGTGAGATCAATGGTCCTGGCCGTGTGTCATCCGTATGTACGTATGTGACATGTGTAGGGGATCCATGTATACTTTTGCTGTCTGTATGTACGTACAGTATATCCCGTTTGTGTGCCATCCATGTGTCCGTGTGACACTTACCGGTGCCTGGGGAAAAGCAGTACAGTTCACACTGTTCCCAGACGCCGGCTGCTGAAAGCAGCTCTCATTATTGTCGCTTGCTCTCCCTGAGCTCAGCGCTACCAGGCGACAATTTTGGGAGTTGTAAGAATTACATTTTAAAAATGACTCCCATGTAATTTTGATAACCAGCAGAGGAAAAGCTCATAGCTTGGGGCTGATGTTGATAATCTGGGAAAGGGGACAATATCCCAAAAGATTCCCAGGCTATTAACCCCTTCCCGACCTTTGACGCCACGTAGGCGTCATGAAAGTCGGTGCCAATCCGACCGATGACGCCTATGCGGCGTCATGGAAAGATCGCGTCCCTGCAGATCGGGTGAAAGGGTTAACTCCCATTTCACCCGATCTGCAGGGACAGGGGGAGTGGTAGTTTAGCCCAGGGGGGGTGGCTTCACCCCCTCGTGGCTACGATCGCTCTGATTGGCTGTTGAAAGTGAAACTGCCAATCAGAGCGATTTGTAATATTTCACCCATTATAACGGGTGAAATATTACAATCCAGCCATGGCCGATGCTGAAATATCATCGGCCATGGCTGGAAATACTAGTGTGCCCCCACCCCACCCCTCCGATCGCCCCCCCACCCCCCCGATCTGGCCGGTACACTGCTCCGGCTCCCCTCCGCCCTGTGCTCCGCTCCCCCCCGTGCTCGTGTCCGCTCCCCCCGTGCTCCAATCACCCCCCCGTGCTCCAATCACCCCCCCTGCACTCCGATCCACCCCCCCCCCGTGCTCCGTTCCACCCCCCCGTGCTCCATTCCAGCCCCCCCGTGCTCCGTTCCACGCCCCCCGCGCTCCGTTCCACCCCTCCCGCGCTCCGATTCCCCCCCCCGTGCTCCGATCCCCCCCCCCGTGCTCCGATCCCCCCCCCCGTGGTCCCCCCCCACCCTATCATACTTACCGATCCAGCCGTGGTCCCGTCCGTCTTCTCCCGGGCGCCGCCATCTTCCAAAATGGCGGGCGCATGTGCAGTGCGCCCGCCGAATCTGCCGGCCGGCAGATTCGTTCCAAAGTGCATTTTGATCACTGAGATATAATCTATCTCAGTGATCAAAATAAAAAAAATAATAAATGACCCCCCCCCCTTTGTCACCCCCATAGGTAGGGACAATAAAAAAATAAAGAAATTTTTTTTTTTCCACTAATGTTAGAATAGGGTTAGGGTTAGGGGTAGGGTTAGGGTTAGGGGTAGGGTTAGGGGTAGGGTTAGGGTTAGGGGTAGGGGTAGGGTTAGGGGTAGGGGTAGGGTTAGGGGTAGGGTTAGGGTTAGGGTTAGGGTTAGGGGTAGGGTTAGGGGTAGGGTTAGGGTTAGGAATGTGCACACGTATTCTGGTCCTCTGCGGATTTTTCCGCTGCGGATTTGATAAATCCGCAGTGCTAAACCGCTGCGGATTTATGGCGGATTTACCGCGTTTTTTTCTGCGCATTTCACTGCGGTTTTACAATTGCGATTTTCTATTGGAGCAGTTGTAAAACCGCTGCGGAATCCGCACAAAGAAGTGACATGCTGCGGAATGTAAACCGCTGCGTTTCCGTGCAGTTTTTCCGCAGCATGTGTACAGCGATTTTTGTTTCCCATAGGTTTACATTGAACTGTACACTCATGGGAAACTGCTGCGGATCCGCAGCGTTTTCCGCAGCGTGTGCACATACCTTTAGAATTAGGCTATGTGCACACGGTGCGGATTTGGCTGCGGATTCGCAGCAGTGTTCCATCAGGTTTACAGTACCATGTAAACATATGAAAAACCAAATCCGCTGTGCCCGTGATGCGGAAAATACCGCGCGGGAACGCTGCGTTGTATTTTCCGCAGCATGTGAATTCTTTGTGCGGATTCCGCAGCGTTTTACACCTGTTCCTCAATAGGAATCCGCAGGTGAAATCCGCACAAAAAACACTGGAAATCCGCGGAAAATCCGCAGGTAAAACACAGTGCCTTTTACCCGCAGATTTTTCAAAAATGGTGCGGAAATATCTCACACGAATCCGCAACGTGGGCACATAGCCTTAGGGTTAGGGTTGGAATTAGTGTTGTGGTTAGGGGTGTGTTGGGGTTAGGGTTGTGATTAGGATTATGGCTACAGTTGGGATTAGGGTTAGGGGTGTGTTGGGGTTAGTGTTGGAGTTAGAATTGAGGGGTTACCACTGTTTAGGCACATCAGGGGTCTCCAAACGCAACATGGCGCCACCATTGATTCCAGCCAATCTCGTATTCAAAAAGTCAAATGGTGCTCCCTCACTTCCGAGCCCTGACGTGTGCCCAAACAGTGGTTTACCCCCACATATGGGGTACCAGCATACTCAGGACAAACTGCGCAACAATTACTGGGGTCCAATTTCTCCTGTTACCCTTGTGAATCTAAAAAAATGCTTGCTAAAACATAATTTTTGAGGAAAGAAAAATGATTTTTTATTTTCACGGATCTGTGTTGTAAACGTCTGTGAAGCACTTGGGGGTTCAAAGTGCTCACCACATATCTAGATAAGTTCCTTGGGGGGTCTAGTTTCTAAAATGGGGTCACTTGTGGGGGGTTTCTACTGTTTAGGTACACCAGGGGCTCTGCAAACGCAACGTGACACCCGCAGACCATTCCATCAAAGTCTGCATTTCAAAAGTCACTACTTCCCTTCTGAGCCCCGACGTGTGCCCAAACAGTGGTTTACCCCCACATATGGGGTATCAGCGTACTCAGGAGAAACTGGACAACAACTTTTGGGGTCCAATTTCTCCTGTAACCCTTGGGAAAATAAAAAATTCTGGGCTAAATAATTATTTTTGAGGAAAGAAAACGTATTTATTATTTTCACGGCTCTGCATTATAAACTTCTATGAAGCACTTGGGGGTTCAAAGTGCTCACCACACATCTAGATAAGTTCCTTTCAGGGTCTAGTTTCCAAAATGGGGTCACTTGTGGGGGGTTTCTACTGTTTAGGCACATCAGGGGCTCTGCAAACGCAACGTGACGCCCGCAGAGCATTCCATCAAAGTCTGCATTTCAAAACGTCACTACTTCAATTCCAAGCCCCGGCATGTGCCCAAACAGTAGTTTACCCCCACATATGGGGTATCACCGTACTCAGGAGAAACTGGACAACAAATATTGGGGTCAAATTTCTCCTGTTACCCTTGGGAAAAATAAAAAACTCTGGGCTAAATAATTATTTTTGAGGAAAGAAAACGTATTTATTATTTTCACGGCTCTGCATTATAAACTTCTATGAAGCACTTGGGGGTTCAAAGTGCTCACCACACATCTAGATAAGTTCCTTTGGGGGTCTAGTTTCCAAAATGGGGTCACTTGTGGGGGGTTTCTACTGTTAAGCCACATCAGGGGCTCTGCAAACGCAACGTGACGCCCACAGAGCATTCCATCAAAGTCTGCATTTCAAAACGTCACTACTTCACTTCCGAGCCCCGGCATGTGCCCAAACAGTGATTTACCCCCACATATGGGGTATCAGCGTACTCAGGAGAAACTGGACAACAACTTTTGGGGTCAAATTTCTCCTGTTACCCTTGGGAAAATAAAAAATTGCAGGCTAAAAGATCATTTTTGAGAAAATAATTTTTTTTTTTTTTTTCATGGCTCTGCGTTATAAACTTCTGTGAAGCACTTGGGGGTTCAAAGTCCTCACCACACATCTAGATTAGTTCCTTTGGGGGTCTAGTTTCTAAAATGGTGTCATTTCTGGGGGATCTCCAATGTTTAGGCACACAGGGGCTCTCCAAACGTGACATGGTGTCCGCTAATGATTGGAGCTAATTTTCCATTTAAAAAGCCAAATGGCGTGCCATCCCTTCCGAGCCCTGCCGTGCGCCCAAACAGTGGTTTACCCCCACATATGGGGTATCAGCGTACTCAGGACAAACTGGACAACAATATTTGGGGTCCAATTTCTCCTATTATCCTTGGCAAAATAGGAAATTCCAGGCTAAAAAATCATTTTTGAGGAAAGAAAAATTATTTTTTATTTTCATGGCTCTGCGTTATAAACTTCTGTGAAGCACCTGGGGGTTTAAAGTGCTCAATATGCATCTAGATAAGTTCCTTGGGGGGTCTAGTTTCCAAAATGGGGTCACTTGTGCGGGAGCTCCAATGTTTAGGCACACAGGGGCTCTCCAAACGCGACATGGTGTCCGCTAACAATTGGAGCTAATTTTCCATTCAAAAAGTCAAATGGCGCGCCTTCTCTTCCGAGCCCTGCCGAGTGCCCAAACAGTGGTTTACCCCCACATATGAGGTATCGGCGTACTCGGGAGAAATTGCCCAACAAATTTTATGATCCATTTTATCCTACTGCCCATGTGAAAATGAAAAAATTGAGGCGAAAAGAATTTTTTTGTGAAAAAAAAGTACTTTTTCATTTTTACAGATCAATTTGTGAAGCACCTGAGGGTTTAAAGTGCTCACTAGGCATCTAAATTAGTTCCTTGGGGGGTCTAGTTTCCAAAATGGGGTCACTTGTGGGGGAGCGCCAATGTTTAGGCACACAGGAGCTATCCAAACGCGACATGGTGTCCGCTAACGATGGAAATAATTTTTCATTCAAAAAGTCAAATGGCGCTCCTTCCCTTCCGAGCCTTACCATGTGCCCAAACAGTGGTTTACCTCCACATGTGAGGTATTGGTGTACTCAGGAGAAATTGCCCAACACATTTTAGGATCCATTTTATCCTGTTGCCCATGTGAAAATGAAAAAATTGAGGCTAAAAGAATTTTTTTGTGAAAAAAAAGTACTTTTTCATTTTTACGGATCAATTTGTGAAGCACCTGGGGGTTCAAAGTGCTCACTATGCATCTAGATAAGTTCCTTGGGGCGTCTAGTTTCCAAAATGGGGTCACTTGTGGGGGAGCTCCAATTTTTAGGCACACGGGGGCTCTCCAAACGTGACATGGTGTCCGCTAAAGAGTGGAGCCAATTTTTGATTCAAAAAGTCAAATGGCGCTCCTTCCCTTCCAAGCCCTGCCGTGCGCCAAAACAGTGGTTTACCCCCACATATGAGGTATCAGCGTACTCAGGACAAATTGGACAACAACTTTCGTGGTTCAGTTTCTCCTTTTACCATTGGGAAAATAAAAAAATTGTTGCTAAAAGATAATTTTTGTGACTAAAAAGTTAAATGTTCATTTTTTCCTTCCATGTTGCTTCTGCTGCTGTGAAGCACCTGAAGGGTTAATAAACTTCTTGAATGTGGTTTTGAGTACCTTGAGGGGTGCAGTTTTTAGAATGGTGTCACTTTTGGGTATTTTCAGCCATATAGACCCCTCAAACTGACTTCAAATGTGAGGTGGTCCCTAAAAAAAATGGTTTTGTAAATTTCGTTGTAAAAATGACAAATCGCTGGTCGAATTTTAACCCTTATAACTTCCTAACAAAAAAAAATTTTGTTTCCAAAATTGTGCTGATGTAAAGTAAACATGTGGGAAATGTTATTTATTAACTATTTTGTGTCACATATCTCTCTGGTTTAACAGAATAAAAATTCAAAATGTGAAAATTGCGAAATTTTCAAAATTTTCGCCAAATTTCCGTGTTTATCACAAATAAATGCAGAATTTATTGACCTAAATTTACCACTAACATGAAGCCCAATATGTCACGAAAAAACAATCTCAGAACCGCTAGGATCCGTTGAAGCGTTCCTGAGTTATTACCTCATAAAGGGACACTGGTCAGAATTGCAAAAAACGGCAAGGTCTTTAAGGTCAAAATAGGCTGGGTCTTGAAGGGGTTAATAACAGTTCACAGCTATTTGTTTAGCCTTTCCTGCTGGATTTACGGGGGACCCCAGAAAAAAAAATGATGTAGAGTCTTCTTATAAATTCAAACCAGCAAAGGCTAAATAGACAGCTGTATATTGATATTAATAGCCTGGGAAGGGGCCAGGGATATTGCCCCCCCCCCCCTCCCGAGATATCAATATCAACCCTCAGCCACCCCAGAATTGACGCATCCATAAGATGCACCATATCTGGTGCATATCCTCGCTCTTCCCATTTACCCTGTGGCGGTGGCAAGTGGGGTAATAGTATTGGAGTTGATATCAGCTTTGTATTGTCATGTGATATCACGCCCAGGGGTTAGTAATGGAGAAGTGTCTATAAGAAGCCCCCATGATTAACCCCATAGTAAATTTTGAAATAAACACACAGCATGAATAAAATCTTTTATTTGAAATAAAACTCAACACATTCTGCAACCTCGACCAGGCCGAGGAGGGGATTGTGAGTGGAATGGTATTTGTTAATGCGTTAAAGAATAGTGGCAGAACGGGGACATATATACCAAGAAAAGGCCCAGGATGTGGGCCACATATACCTGGATAGGAGACATCAATATCATAAAGGGTCTTAGGATGGGGGATATAAATATCAGGATAGGAACATATATGATAGGAACAGTCCCAGGAGGGGCACATACAGTACAGACCAAAAGTTTGGACACACCTTCTCATTTAAAGATTTTTCTGTATTTTCATGACTATGAAAATTGTACATTCACACTGAAGGCATCAAAACTATGAATTAACACATGTGGAATTATATACTTAACAAAAAAGTGTGAAACAACTGAAAATATGTCTTATATTCTAGGTTCTTCAAAGTAGTCACCTTTTGCTTTGATGACTGCTTTGCTCACTCTTGGCATTCTATTGATGAGCTTCAAGAGGTAGTCACCGGGAATGGTCTTCCAACAATCTTGAAGGAGTTCCCAGAGATGCTTAGCACTTGTTGGCCCTTTTGCCTTCACTCTGCGGCCCAGCTCACCCCAAGCCATCTCGATTGGGTTCAGGTCTGGTGACTGTGGAGGCCAGGTCATCTGGAGTAGCACCCCATCACTCTCCTTCTTGGTCAAATAGCCCTTACACAGCCTGGAGGTGTGTTTGGGGTCACTGTCCTGTTGAAAAATAAATGATGGTCCAACTAAACACAAACCGGATGGAATAGCATGCCGCTGCAAGATGCTGTGGTAGCCATGCTGGTTCAGTATGCCTTCAATTTTGAATAAATCCCCAACAGTGTCACCAGCAAAGCCCCCCCACACCATCACACCTCCTCCTCCATGCTTCACGGTGGGAACCAGGCATGTAGAGTCCATCCGTTCACCTTTTCTGCGTCGCACAAAGACACGGTGGTTGGAACCAAAGATCTCAAATTTGGGCTCATCAGACCAAAGCACAGATTTCCACTGGTCTAATGTCCATTCCTTGTGTTCTTTAGCCCAAACAAGTCTCTTCTGCTTGTTGCCTGTCCTTAGCAGTGGTTTCCTAGCAGCTATTTTACCATGAAGGCCTGCTGCACAAAGTCTCCTCTTAACAGTTGTTGTAGAGATGTGTCTGCTGCTAGAACTCTGTGTGGCATTGACCTGGTCTCTAATCTGAGCTGCTGTTAACCTGCGATTTCTGAGGCTGGTGACTCGGATAAACTTATCCTCAGAAGCAGAGGTGACTCTTGGTCTTCCTTTCCTGGGGCGGTTCTCATGTGAGCCAGTTTCTTTGTAGCACTTGATGGTTTTTGCCACTGCACTTGGGGACACTTTCAAAGTTTGCCCAATTTTTCAGACTGACTGACCTTAATTTCTAAAAGTAATGATGGCCACTCCTTTTTCTTTACTTAGCTGCTTTTTTCTTGCCATAATACAAATTCTAACAGTCTATTCAGTAGGACTATCAGCTGTGTATCCACCAGGCTTCTGCACAACACAACTGATGGTCCCAACCCCATTTATAAGGCAAAAAATCCCACTCATTAAACCTGACAGGGCACACCTGTGAAGTGAAAACCATTCCCGGTGACTACGTCTTGGAGCTCATCAAGAGAATGCCAAGAGTGTGCAAAGCAGTAATCAAAGCAAAAAGTGGCTACTTTGAAGAACCTAGAATGTAAGACATAATTTCAGTTGTTTCACACTTTTTTGCTAAGTATATACACTGCGTGCAGAATTATTAGGCAAGTTGTATTTTGATCACATGATCCTTTTTATACATGTCGTCCTACTCCAAGCTGTTCAGGCTTAAGAGCCAACTACCAATTCAGTAAATCCGGTGATGTGCATCTCTGTAATGAGGAGGGGTGTTGTCTAATGACATCAGAACCCTATAGAAGGTGCGCTTAATTATTAGGCAACTTCCATTCCTTTGGCAAAATGGGTCAGAAGAGAGATTTGACGGCTCTGAAAAGTCCAAAATTGTGAGACGTCTTGCAGAGGGATGCAGCAGTCTTGAAATTGCCAAACTTTTGAAGCGTGATCACAGAACAATCAAGCTTTTCATGGCAAATAGCTAACAGGGTCCCAAGAAGCGTGTTGGGCAAAAAAGGCACAAAATAGCTGCCCATGAATTGAGGAAAATCAAGCGTGAAGCTGCCAAGATGCCATTTGCCACCAGTTCTGCCATATTTCAGAGCTGCAACGTTACTGGAGTAACAAAAAGCACAAGGTGTGCAATACTCAGGGACATGGCCAAGGTAAGGAAGGCTGAAAAACGACCACCTCTGAACAAGAAACATAAGATAAAACGTCAAGACCGGGCCAAGAAATATCTTCAGACTGACTTTTCAAAGGTTTTATGGACTGATGAGATGAGAGTGACTCTTGATGGGCCAGATGGACGGGCCAGAGGCCGGATCAGTAAAGGGCAGAGAGCTCCACTCCGCCAGCAAGACGCCAGCAAGGTGGAGGTGGGGACTGGTATGGGCTGGTATCATCAAAGATGAACTTGTGGGACCTTCTCGGGTTGAGGATGGAGTGAAGCTCAACTCCCAGACCTACTGCCAGTTTCTGGAAGACAACTTCTTCAAGCAGTGGTACAGGAAGAAGTTGGTATCGTTCAAGAAAACATGATTTTCATGCAGGACGATGCTCCATCACATGCCTCCAAACACTCCACAGCGTGACTGGCCAGTGACGGTCTCAAAGAAGAAAAAATAATGACATGGCCCCCTTGTTCACCTGATCTGAACCCCATAGAGAACCTGTGAGATCTACAGGGAGGGAGAACAGTCCACCTCTCGGAGCAGTGTCTGGAGACTGTGGTGGCCGCTGCGCGCAATGTTGGTCGTAAACAGATCAAGCAACTGACAGAATCTATGGATGGAGGCTGCCGAGTGTCCTCATAAAGAAAGGGGGATACATTGGGCACTCATTTTGGGGGATTTTGTTTTTGCATGTCAGAAATGTTTATTTCTAAATTTTGTGCAGTTATATTAGTTTACCCGGTGAAAATAAACAAGTGAGATGGGACTATATTTGGTTTTTATTAAGTTGCCTAATAATTCTGCACAGTAATAGTTACCTGCACAAACAGATATCCTCCTAAGAGCCAAATCTAAAAAAAAACACTCCAACTTCCAAAAATATTAAGCTTTGATATTTATGAGTCTTTTGGGTTGATTGAGAACATAGTTGTTGATCAATAATAAAAATAATCCTCTAAAATACAACTTGCCTAATAATTCTGCACGCAGTGTAATTCCACATGTGATAATTCATAGTTTTGATGCCTTCAGGGTGAATGTACGATTTTCAAAGTCACGAAAATGCAGAAAAATCTTGAAATGAGATTTCTCTGCCTCTGAACTGCATCAGGAACTGTATTTGTGATTCCAGACACATTTATGTATTCCCAGAAGTTCCGCTGACACTTTTTGCGGTGACCCCGTTTTCGGGGCGGGGGCGCCGGATGCTCACTCACCCAGTTGGCACGCTCTGCAGGTCCCCGTGTCTGGCGCGCTGCCAGCTTCTGCCACTTTACGTTTCCTTCTCTATTCTTCTTTTTGACTTTTGTGATAATCTGACGTCAGCCGCTAGGAGTTTACTTAAGTGAGTGGCGTCTGCGGGGAGAGCAGCAGAGGAGCTGGAACCTCGGCCGGCAGCGCTCGTCTGCCTCTGCTTTATCCCGGACTCCGGGCGGAGATGCAGATGATCACCGGATATAAACTCACCTTTATTATCGCAACTTTACAAAAATGTTTTATTTTTTTTTTCCTTTTTTTTCTTCAAATGTGAAGTTTACGTCAAGTCGCTCCGCCGGGATCATCCCTGAGCCGTAGACTGACGGATCCTGGGGCAGCTGCAATGGAGACGAACTTAACCCTTAACGCGTCCGCTACGCCAGACGGGTATGTGAGCTACTAATAAACTGTCTATGCATTATAAAGCCATTATTATAGATGTGGCTGTGCCACGTGTGCGGGTAACAGGCTCATTCATTGAGGATATGCTGAATTTATCTGCAGTCCTATGCAAAAAGCACAGATGCTGTCACCATGACAAATACCGCTCTGCTACATCTGTGTTATTCAGCACAGATCGTCTGTACGTAGCTTCACAGAGAACTGAAGGTAATCGGAAAAGATGTCAGCTCCGTCATACCGGATCATCAATAGAAATGTATGTGATCCAAGGAGATCTGGAATCTTCAGCCATATGAAAAGATCATTTACTTATTCATACCGCCAAAAGGAGCCTGCTACTAACGGAGGACAACATCCTACATAGGAACGCCGAAGTTTAGGATGTTGTCCTCCATTATTGGCAGGCTCCTTTTGGCGGTATGAATAAGTAAATGATCAAAACAATATGATAAACAGTGTGAAGTTTGGAAGTATAAACACAAGAGGGACACAATTATGCACTTTATAATATTTATTGCTAGACATAATATGTAACGTAGGGAATATATTGTAACGCATGCACTTTATTGATCACAAATGGTTGTAATTAAGGATTGTTGTTTTTTTTTTTAAAAACCTATATATATGCACTAAGATGCTGTATCCGCTGCTTGAGAAAGGCTCATTTAGAGCCGAAACGTCGCACAGACATGTGGGTCTGATTAAATCCTGCACAGTTATTAAGAAAAATGGAGTGCTGCCTTCTTATTTGAACTTTATGGACTTTGGATAACCAGTGGACAGGTTGCCTGGAGGCTTAGCACCCAGAGATAAGTAGAAGTGTTGTGCTGTTCCTTTTTTATGAATAATAGATAGATAGATAGATAGATAGATAGATAGATAGATAGATAGATAATAGATAGAAAGATAGATAGATAGATAGATAGATAGATAATAGATAGATAGATAGATAATAGATGATAGATAGATAATAGATAGATAGATAGATAGATAGATAATAGATAGATAAATAGATAGATAGATAATAGATAGATAGATAGATAGATAGATAGATAGATAGATAGATAGATAGATAATAGATAGCTAGATAATAGATAGATAGATAGATAGATAGATAGATAGATAGATAATAGATAGATAGATAGATAGATAGATAGATAGATAGATAGATAGATAGATAGATAATAGATAGATAGATAGATAGATGATAGATAATAGATAGATAGATAGATAGATGATAGATAATAGATAGATAGATAGATAGATGATAGATAATAGATAGATAGATAGATAGATAGATAGATAGATAGATAGATGATAGATAGATAGAAAGATAGATAGATAATAGATAGATAATAGATAGATAGATAGATAGATAGATAGATAGATAGATAGATAGATAGATGATAGATAATAGATAGATAGATAGATGATAGATAATAGATAGATAATAGATAGATGATAGATAGATAATAGATAGATAGATAGATAATAGATAGATAGATAGATAGATAATAGATAGATAATAGATAGATGATAGATAGATGATAGATAGATAGATAGATAGATAGATAATAGATAGATAATAGATAGATAATAGATAGATAGATAGATGATAGATAATAGATAGATAGATAGATAGATAGATAGATGATAGATAATAGATAGATAGATAGATAGATAGATAGATGATAGATAATAGATAGATAATAGATAGATGATAGATAGATAATAGATAGATATATAATAGATAGATAGATAGATAATAGATAGATAATAGATAGATGATAGATAGATAGATGATAGATAGATAGATAGATAGATAGATAATAGATAGATAGATAGATAGATAGATAGATAGATAGATAGATAGATGATAGATACTGATAGATAGATAGATGATATATAATAGATAGATGATAGATAATAGACAGATAGATAGATGATAGATAGATAGATAATAGACAGATCGATAGATAGATAGATAGATAGATAGATAGATAGATAGATAGATAATAGATAATAGACAGATAGATAATAGATAGATAGATAGATAGATAGGTAATAGATAGATAGATAATAGATAGATAGATAATAGATAGATAGATAATAGATAGATAATAGATAGATAATAGATAATAGACAGATAGATAGATGATAGATAGATAATAGATAGATAATAGATAGAATATATAATATATAATAGATTTGTCTATTCCTGTGTGTGTATAGTTTGGTGATACAGTAGGACGTTCCGTTCTGTGAGCCTCTGCTGCCTCTGCTTGCTGTCAGTGAGCCTCTGCTGCCTCTGCTTGCTGTCAGTGAATGGTCGCTGTCTCATTTCCAGCTGTAAGCTCCATGTCCCGTTCTCACAGATGAGGTTTATCTATCCTTGTGTCCTTGCTGTTATCTGCGGTCCGCACAGATTATTATCGCTCTGTATCGGCCATGTCATGTGTGTCAGTGCTTTTCCCGCTCTTCAGCTGGTACAGGGTTGTCTGAACCCCGGACTCCATTGTCGCCCATCCTCCGATCCTCAGATGTGAATTTTTTTGGATCGATATCGATTGTTTTTTTTAATTCACAAGAACAGAAGGATACGATACAGAAAGTTTATCAGAGTCGTAGAACTTTTCATTACCGGAGGATTAATGGTTATTGACATAAGACAGAATGGCTGCAGTTGTACTAACAGGGCAGATAATCATCCGCCGCCGTCACCTGCGCTACAATCGATGGCGGGCTCATATCTGAGGGCTGGTGCCAGGTCAGGAGACGTATATGGCGGCCGTCCAGCTGGATGTGGATAACACAGCGATACGAGCACGCACACCTACACACGTTCTGCTCCTGACACGTGCGCCGGGCGTCCATCTCTGGGAGCCTGACAACCTCTCTCAGAGCTGTCATATCGGTTGTCAGCCAGCTCTCTTCATAAGAGACCACGGCTGTTCTCCCGTACAGTTCATTTAAACATTAAAAGTCATAAAATATAAAATCTCCGGAGCAAAGGACAAATATTTATAAGGTGAGACTCCGACTTTTCAGCAAATGTTCCGAGTTTGGTGCCAAAGTTTCGCGGGCCAAAACTGTGAGTGCCAAAAAGTTTGTAGAAAGCGGTGAGTGATGGCCTGAAGATAGAGGACGTTTACTTCGAGGGGCATAAATCAGGTTTATTAGGAGAACAGGCGACGCTCCCACCTTGTATCAGATATTACAGTGCGGTCCCTTAAGAACATTGCCGGGGTCTTAAAAGAGCAGAAGTCCTAAGATGAGACTTATATACAGCAACTACTAAGATACCAGGACCAGATATTACCCAATACATCTGTTCACATTCATACAGACCTGTGACCGCTGCAGCCAATCACTGCATAGGACTTCATTGATTGGCTGCAGTGGTGAAATAATATCATCGCCGGAAGAGAAGGCTCAGTGAGGGACCTGAAAGGATAAAGATATAGTTACATCATATGTCGGCTCCCTGACTTTGTTGCGGGCTCATAAGCCGAGCTCGTATCTTTATTATTATTATTATTATTATTATTTATTTATATAGCACCATTGATTCCATGGTGCTGTACATGAGAAGGGGTTACATACAAGTTACAAATATCACATACAGTAAACAAACTGATACAGAGGGGCAAGGACTCTGCCCTTGCGGGCTTACATTCTACAGGATTATGGGGAAGGAGACAGTAGGTTGAGGGTTGTAGGAGCTCCGGTGTTGGTGAGGCGGTAGCTCCGGTGTTGGTGAGGCGGTAGCTCCGGTGTTGGTGAGGCGGTAGCTCCGGTGTTGGTGAGGCGGGAGCTCCGGTGTTGGTGAGGCGGTAGCTCTGGTGTTGGTGAGGCGGTATCTCCGGTGTTGGTGAGGCAGTAGCTCCGGTGTTGGTGAGGCGGTATCTCCGGTGTTGGTGAGGCGGTAGCTCCGGTGTTGGTGAGGCGGTAGCTCCGGTGTTGGTGAGGCGGTAGCTCCGGTGTTGGTGAGGCGGAAGCTCCGGTGTTGGTGAGGCGGTAGCTCCGGTGTTGGTGAGGCGGTAGCTCCGGTGTTGGTGAGGCGGTAGCTCCGGTGTTGGTGAGGCGGTAGCTCCGGTGTTGGTGAGGCGGTAGCTCCGGTGTTGGTGAGGCGGTAGCTCCGGTGTTGGTGAGGCGGTAGCTCCGGTGTTGGTGAGGCGGTAGCTCCGGTGTTGGTGAGGCGGGAGCTCCGGTGTTGGTGAGGCGGTAGCTCTGGTGTTGGTGAGGCGGTATCTCCGGTGTTGGTGAGGCAGTAGCTCCGGTGTTGGTGAGGCGGTATCTCCGGTGTTGGTGAGGCGGTAGCTCCGGTGTTGGTGAGGCGGTAGCTCTGGTGTTGGTGAGGCGGTAGCTCCGGTGTTGGTGAGGCGGTAGCTCCGGTGTTGGTGAGGTGGTAGCTTCGGTAGTGATGAGGAGGCAGCGGGGTCAGTGCAGGCTGTAGGCTTTCCTGAAGACATGGGTTTTCAGGTTCCGTCTGAAGGGTCCAAATGTGGTTGATAGTCGGACGTGTTGGGGCAAAGAATTCCAGAGGATGGCGGATATTCTGGAGAAGTCTTGGAGGCGGTTGGATGAGGAGCGGATAAGTGTGGAGGAGAGAAGGAGGTCTTAGGAGGATCGGAGATTACGTGAGGGAAGATATCCGGAGATTAGTTCAGAGATATATGGAGGAGATAGGTTGTGGATGGCTTTGTAGGTCAGTATTAGTAATTTGAACTGGATACGCTGAGGGAATGGGAGCCAGTGAGGAGATTTGCAGAAGGGGGAAGCGGAGGAGTAGTGAGGAGAGAGATGAATTAGTCGGGCAGCAGAGTTAAGGCCCCTTCACATTAAGCGACGCAGCAGCGATACCGACAACGATCCGGATCGCTGCAGCGTCGCTGTTTGGTCGCTAGAGAGCTGTCACACAGACAGCTCTCCAGCGACCAACGATGCCGGTAACCAGGGTAAACATCGGGTTACTAAGCGCAGGGCCGCGCTTAGTAACCCGATGTTTACCCTGGTTACCAGCGTAAAAGTAAAAAAAAAAAAACAGTACATACTTACCTACCGCTGTCTATCCTCCAGCGCTGTGCTCTGCACTCCTCCTGTACTGGCTGTGAGCACAGCGGCCGGAAAGCAGAGCGGTGACGTCACCGCTCTGCTTTCCGGCTGACCGACGCTCACAGCCAGTGCAGGAGGAGTGCAGAGCACAGCGCCGGGGACAGACAGCGGAAGGTAAGTATGTACTGTTTGTTTTTTTTTACTTTTACGCTGGTAACCAGGGTAAACATCGGGTTACTAAGCGCGGCCCTGCGCTTAGTTACCCGATGTTTACCCTGGTTACCAGTGAAGACATCGCTGGATCGGTGTCACACACGCCGATCTAGCGATGTCAGCGGGAGATCCAGCGACGAAATAAAGTTCTGGACTTTGTTCAGCGACCAACGATCTCCCAGCAGGGGCCTGATCGTTGGTTGCTGTCACACATAACGATTTCCTTAACGATATCGTTGCTACGTCACAAAAAGCAACGATATCGTTAACGATATCGTTATGTGTGAAGGTACCTTTAAGGATGGACTGGAGAGGTGCAAGGGTGTTAGAAGGGAGGCCGCAGAAAAGGATGTTGCAGTAGTCAAGGCGGGAGATGATGAGGGCGTGCACAAGCATGTTAGTAGATTGACGGTTGAGGAAAGGACGGATTCTGGAGATATTTTTGAGCTGGAGGAGACAGGAGGTGGAGAGAGCTTGGATGTGCGGTTTAAAGGACAGGGCAGAGTCAAAGGTTACTCCAAGGCAGCGGACTTCCGGTACGGGGGAAAGCATGATGTCATTGATTGCGATAGATAGGTCAGGTCAGGAAGATCTGTGAGATGGAGGAAAGATGATGAGTTCAGGTTTGTCCACATTGAGTTTGAGGAAGCAAGAAGAGAAGAAGGAGGATATGGCAGATAGACTGAGTGTCGTCTGCATAAAGGTGGTACTGGAATCCATGGCACTTTATGAGTTGTCCCAAGCCAAGTGTATAGATTGAGAAGAGTAGGGGTCCTAGAACAGAGCCTTGGGGGACTCCAACAGAGAGAGGGTGGGATGAGGAGGTAGTGTGGGAGTGGGAGATGCTGAATGTGCGGTTGGAAAGGTACGAGGAGATCCAGGATAGGGCGAGGTCTTTGATGCCAAAGGAGGAGAGGATCTGTAGTAGGAGGCAGTGGTCAACCGTGTCAAAAGCAGAGGACAGGTTTAGAAGGAGGAGTACAGAGTATTGTCCTGGCAGATGGTTGCCGAATTATTCAACCATCATGTGCCTTTATCAGCCTCGACTGCTGACATGTTAAACGCTGCTCTCAATCTCTGACAGAGGCATTATATGGGTGCCAGCAGGGGGCGTGTCATTTTATGCACCTATCAGAGCGCCCGTGATGTGATCGCGAAGTGCCAATAGGTTGCCATGGCAGGCGGAGGTCTGTTGAAGACTCCCCGTGCCTGTCGTAACGATCCTCCTGTGAAAGCCAGAGTTTAGCCCTTAGGAGACCGCATTTATCGCAACTAAATGCAATAAAAAGTGAAAACCAATGTTTTTAAAAATATTTTTAAAAAATGTAAAAAATATAATGTTTCCAATCACCCTCTGTTTAGGATTCGAGTTTCCTTTGCTGCACAGGAGGAATCTCGATCCGTGTCTGCTGCGGTCTCCCATTCTGCCTCAGCCGTTGTGGGCTCTGCTCAGCAGAGGCGTCGCTCCCAGCGTCTTGCTGGGACTGATTCTGTGCAGAGGGGTTACTGCTGCCTTTTCTGGCTCTCCTGTTGTACCCTGCACTGATCTGCGGCGAGCGGGCTTCTCTGGGACTAAGTCCTTATTTGCACACACTGAGCATGCCCAGGGCAAGATCTCCCGTTGGAGATCGAGGGTCACATGCTCAGGTACTGCAGCACATCCCATTGGTCCTCTTGGCAGGTCCTGAAAGGGCAAAACTTCTGTAGCTGCTTCCTGTGCTGCAACTATATAAACTGCGCATGACCGCACGGCCATGCGCTAGTATTGTCTTGATATAATGTGTGTGTGTAGATGGATGTATGTCGATGGATGAAAGCTCCTAAGTATCCCTCCCTAGTGTTGTTGACTGTTCGCGGATGATGGTAGCTATCTAGCGCCCGACTAGCCATCTGCACGTAACACACATCACAGCGTCCAGTTGCTGTGTCCGCCAGTACGGCGCCGTGCGCTTCCTCTGCGCTTTCCTTACCCAAGCCTGGGTGGTTAGTGGCGTCCGTCAGTGCGGCACCGCACGCACTCTCGTGCCTTTATATTCTATTTATTCGTTTCCTTACACACCCAGTTGCGGTGTTGTGCCAGCAAGTGTCTAATCGAACATCAATCCAGAGTAGGGGTTGAGTTCGCTGACTTCTTGCTCGCGCTCTATGTGCGGTACTGAGGTCCTGTGACGCAACAGGATCGCTTCCTTCACGCAGGGTGAAGTTAACCCATGTGTGTATACTTAGTACCACCATATAGTCCGTCTTACTAGCAGCAGGGTCTTTACCTGCACGGTGGACCTCGGACTGTGAACGCACCTAGTTTCATATCATCTATACTTGGTGCGTTCCGCCGGTCCTTAACATAATACTAGCGCCAAGGTCTGGCTAGTAAATGGCGGACATTCAGCAATCTTGGCGGTATATCCAGCAGCTGGAGGGTAGGTTGTCGGCTCTCGAGAGCTCAACCTCAGCTGTCGATGTTACCGCAGTTGCTGTACAGGCTGCTAGCGTGGCTGCAGAAACCTTGTCCACTGCCACCCCTGTTCCGACATTATCTCGCCTCCCGCTGCCAGAAAAATTTTCTGGAGATTGCAAAACTTGTAGGGGATTCGTGAGTCAGTGCTCTATTCACCTCGAGCTCCTGGCTGCACGTTTTCCCACAGAGCGGGCTAATGTGGGATTTATTGTCTCTCTCTTGTCGGACAGGGCGTTGGAGTGGGCTACGCCGCTGTGGGAGCGTTATGATCATGTGGAGCAGAGTGCTCCGTTGTTTCTGAGCACTCTGAAAAAGGTCTTTTTAGGACCTCAAGTCACCCATGACACAGCGCTCCAACTACTGGCATTAACTCAGGGTGAGTCCTTGGTCAGCCATTTTTCCGTCCGCTTCCGTACTTTAGCTTCTGAGCTGGAGTGGTCGGATAAAGCCCTTATCCCCATATTTTGGAGGGGGCCTGGCTGATCACCTTAAGGACGCTCTGGCCACTAGGGAGATTCCTGCCACACTGGAGGAGTTAATAACTGTCTCTACTCGTATTGACCTCCGTTTTAACGAGCGGAGGTTAGATCGAGCCCAGTGTAGGCAGAGGTTTCGGCTGGCTCCCACCTTCGCCAAACCTTTGGAATCTCCAATCCAGGCATCTGAGTCACATGAGGCCTTAGAGGTGACACGAGCGGGATCCAAATCTCAGTCCGCCCGTGCACATAGGGTTCGTCATGTTTGCCAGCAGTCAGGACATCTTGCCTCCAAGGGTCCTCAGCGGTCGGGGAAACGTCAGCGTCTAGTGGCAGTTGGAGGAGGTACACTAGACACGGCGACGTTTGCCTCAAAGTTGTCCTTCAAGGGGACAATTACCATAGGCCCATCCACTCTTATGGTCGAGCTATGCGTGGATTCTGGGGCAGAGGGTAATTTTATGTCTTCCTCTTTTGCCCAGCGTCACGCAATACCCTTGGTGATGCTCGCCAAGCCTGTAACCGTTCGAGTGGTAAATGGGTCAACACTACCCTCACAGATTACCCACCAAACCATTCCTTTCACGCTTTCTGTGTCTCCATCACATCAGGAGATAATCTCCCTATTAGTCATTCCTGAGGGAATTGATGAGGTCCTGTTGGGGATACCATGGCTTCGCTACCATTCTCCTCATATTGAGTGGTCCTCTGGGAGAATTTTGGGATGGAGTAAATCCTGCGAGGGTAGATGTCAGAGGGAGTGCGTTCAGGTTGCTACTACACAGGTACCCGCAGATCTTTCCTCTCTTCCCAAGCACTATTGGCCCTATGCAGACGTGTTCTCCAAAAGAGCTGCGGAGACCCTTCCGCCTCACCGCCCCTATGACTGTCCTATTGACCTCTTGCCTGGTGCTGAGCCTCCCCAGGGTCGAGTCTATCCGTTATCTCTCCCGGAGACGGAGGCAATGTCTCAGTACATCCAAGAGAATCTGGCAAGAGGATTCATTAGGAAGTCAGTGTCACCGGCAGGGGCAGGGTTCTTCTTCGTACAGAAGAAGACTGGAGACTTACGTCCATGCATAGACTACAGGGGTCTTAACGCCATCACCGTTAAGAACAAGTACCCATTACCCCTGATATCTGAGCTGTTTGATAGGCTACGGGGAGCGAGGATATTTACTAAGTTAGATCTGCGGGGTGCTTACAACCTGATTCGCATCCGTGAGGGGGATGAATGGAAGACGGCTTTTAACACCAGGGATGGGCACTATGAATATCTGGTGATGCCCTTCGGGCTCTGTAATGCCCCAGCCGTTTTCCAAGACTTTGTGAACGACATCTTCCGGGATATGCTCACCACCTCGGTCGTAGTCTATCTGGATGATATTCTCATCTTCTCTCCAGATATTGACTCCCATCGGAGAGATGTTCGCAAAGTCTTCGACCTCTTACGGACAAACTCCGTCTACGCCAAGTTGGAGAAGTGTGTGTTTGAGCAGGAGTCCTTGCCTTTCCTTGGTTATATCATCTCTGCCCAGGGTTTGGCTATGGATCCTGCCAAGCTACAGGCTGTAATGGACTGGCAGGAACCCCATTCTCTTAAAGCGGTGCAGCGCTTTATGGGGTTCATTAATTACTATCGCCAGTTCATTCCACACTTCTCAACTTTGGTAGCTCCCTTGGTTGCCCTCACCAAGAAGGGAGCAAATCCCAAGTTGTGGTCAGAGGAGGTCTGCAAAGCCTTTCTCTCGATCAAGTCACACTTCGCTAGCGCTCCCATCCTACATTGCCCCGATGTTGATAAACCATTTATCTTGGCGGTGGATGCCTCATCCGTTGGTGCTGGAGCAGTCCTTTTCCAAAAGGATGCTCAAGGTCGGAAGCATCCTTGCTTCTTCTTCTCCAAGACCTTCACACCAGCGGAGAGGAATTATTCCATTGGGGACAGGGAGTTGCTAGCCATGAAGTTGGCTTTTTCTGAGTGGAGACATCTCTTGGAGGGAGCTCGCTTTCCCTTCCAAGTCTTCACTGACCACAAGAACTTGGTATATCTACAAACGGCCCAGCGGCTGAATTCTCGCCAGGCTAGATAGTCCCTGTTCTTCTCCCGGTTTCATTTTACTCTCCATTTCCTCTCCGGGGAGAAGAACGTTCGTGCTGACGCTCTCTCCCGCTCCGTAGTGTCATCGGAGGAGGAGGAGCCTCGGCTTATTGTCCCTTCTGAGAGCCTGAGAACTGTAGCTCCGGTTTCGCTAGAGTCTGTGCCCCCGGGCAAGACTTTCGTACCAGCTAACTTGCGACCGGAGGTTCTCTCTTGGGCTCACTCCTCCAGAGTGGGTGGGCATTTTGGGACCAAGAGGACATCTGAGCTTTTGGCGAGAACATACTGGTGGCCGCATATGGCCCGAGATGTCAGGGACTATATTCAGGCGTGCGTTTCTTGCACCCAGAATCAGTCTCCTCGGCAACGGCCTGCTGGGTTGCTTTACCCTCTACCGGTGGCAGACAGGCCCTGGGAGATGGTCGGGATGGACTTTGTGGTGGGCTTACCCAAGTCGCGTGGCTGCTCCATTATTTGTGTTGTCACCGACCATTTCTCTAAGATGGTGCATTTGGTGCCGCTTCCTCGGTTACCCTCTGCACGGGCCTTGGCGGTGTTGTTCATTAAGCACGTTTTCCGATTGCATGGTATGCCTGATAAGATTGTCAGCGATCGGGGTCCCCAGTTTGCATCTCGGTTTTGGAGAGAGCTCTGCCGTTTACTCAGTATAGAGTTAAACCTCTCCTCTGCATACCATCCCGAGACGAATGGGTTGGTGGAGAGAACCAACCAGACTCTGGTGACATATTTGTGACATTTCGTCTCTGCTAGGCAGGATGACTGGGCATCTTTGCTACCTTGGGCGGAATTTGCCTTGAACAACGCCGTAGCCAATTCCACTGGTCAGACTCCTTTTCTCCTTAATTACGGCCAGCATCCGCGTGTCCCTGTGCCCATGCCCGTGTCATCCACCGATTCTAGGGTGGCAGACTGGGCGGTGGAGGCACGTGACATCTGGGACCGCACACAGGATGCCATCCGGGCCTCCAAGGAGAGAATGAGGGTTTCGGCTGATACACACCGGCGCCCCGCTCCGGTCTTTGCTCCTGGCGACTTAGTGTGGCTCTCCGCCTGTAACATCAGGCTGCGAGTTGAGTCCACTAAGTTTGCTCCTCGCTACATTGGCCCGTTTAAGGTTCTGGAACAGGTCAACCCTGTGGTCTACCGTTTGGCTATTCCTCCACGCCTTGGTATCACCGATACTTTTCACGTTTCCCTCTTAAAGCCCGTTCATTTGTCCCGGTTTTCTGAGTCATCTGCTGGGACATCGGGTTCATCCACGGATGAGTTTGAGGTGAATGCTATTGTGGGGTGCAAGGTAGTACGTGGCAAGAAATTTTATCTGGTGGACTGGAAGAGTCACGGCCCAGAGGATAGAACCTGGGAGCCTGTGGAGCACATTCGGGCTCCGCTGCTTATTGCAGCTTTTGAGCGTAGTGAGGCTCAAGGAGGGGGGGTAATGTTAGGAGTCGAGTTTCCTCTGCTGCACAGGAGGAATCTTGATCCGTGTCTGCTGCGGTCTCCCATTCTGCTTCAGCCGCAGTGGGCTCTGCTCAGCGGAGGCGCCGCTCCCAGCGTCTTGCTGGGACTGATTCTGTGCAGGGGGTTACTGCTGCCTTTTCTGGCTCTCCTGTTGTACCCTGCACTGATCTGCGGCGAGCGGGCTTCTCTGGGACTAAGTCCTTATTTGCACACACTGAGCATGCCCAGGGCAAGATCTCCCGTTGGAGATCGAGGGTCACATGCTCAGACTCTGCAGCACATCCCATTGGTCCTCCTGGCAGGTCCTGAAAGGGCAAAACTTCTGTAGCTGCTTCCTGTGCTGCAACTATATAAACTGCGCATGACCGCACGGCCATGCGCTAGTATTGTCTTGATATAATGTGTGTGTAGATGGATGTATGTCGATGGATGAAAGCTCCTAAGTATCCCTCCCTAGTGTTGTTGACTGCTCGCGGATGATGGTAGCTATCTAGCGCCCGACTAGCCATCAGCACGTAACTCACATCACAGCGTCCAGTTGCTGTGTCCGCCAGTACGGCGCCGTGCGCTTCCTCTGCGCTTTCCTTACCCAAGCCTGGGTGGTTAGTGGCATCCGTCAGTGCGGCACCGCACGCACTCTCGTGCCTTTATATTCTATTTATTAGTTTCCTTACACACCCAGTTGCGGTGTTGTGCCAGCAAGTGTCTAATCGGACTTCAATCCTGAGTAGGGGTTGAGTTCACTGACTTCTTGCTCGCGCTCTATGTGCGGTACTGAGGTCCTGTGACGCAACAGGATCGCTTCCTTCACGCAGGGTGAAGTTAACCCATGTGTGTATATTTAGTACCGCCATATAGTCCGTCTTACTAGCAGCAGGGTCGTTACCTGCACGGTGGACCTCGGACTGCGAACGCACCTAGTTTCATATCATCTATACTTGGTGCGTTCCGCCGGTCCTTAACACCCTCTTTTGCCGCATTAAAAAAAAAATGAAAAATACACATTTTTGGCATCGTTGCGTCTGTAAAAATCTTTCTTTCTTTTCCAAAATTCGGGGGTTTTGGCCGCTGCAACATTGAATTAAAATGCAATAGATTGTCCTTGCACAAGGTTCCTCTTCAGTCTAGGTTTGCTCCTGCCCTATGTATCATATTTACCCAGTAATTTTAGGATTAAATCAGAAACTCATAAATTTTTCCAGTGACCTCTAGATCTACCTACTCTTATTTGAATCTTTCTATTCATAATCATCACACATACTGTGACATCCAGCGTCGGACTGGAGCACCTTGGGCCCACCAGAGAAAATCATTCTTGGGGCCCACTATGTAGCTACATAGAAATAGATACAAGACCATCAATTGTGCGGTAAAAAGCGCTAATATCAGGGTATAATATAAGGTAGTTCACGTCTTAATAATGTAGCAAGGGTTGGGGTAGCCCCCTCACAGAATATAATGTAGCCCCCTCATAAAATATAATGCAGTCCCCTCTCATAGAATATAATGCAGCACCCCACAAAATATAATGCAACCCTCTCAGGTATGACACAGTCCCCACCATAGAATATAATGTAGCACCCCCATAGGGTATAATGCAGCCCCCCCTCATATAGTATAATGCCACCCAGCACAGAATATAATGTAGTCCCCTGAGAGAATGCAGTTCCACCACAGAATATAATGCAGCCCCCCCATAGAGTATACTGTAGCCCCCTCATATAGTATGATGTAGCCCCCATAATATTATGTAGTCCCCTGAGAGAATAATGCAGCCCCACCACAGAATATAATGCAGCCCCCCATAGAGTATACTGTAACCCCTCATATAGTATGATGTAGCCCCCATAATATAATGTAGTACCTTGAGTATAATGCAGTCCCCCCACAGAATATAATGTAGCCCCCCAGGGCCGTATTTAGAGTTTCTGCTGCCCTTGGCACTTTTAGCGCTGCCTCCCCTTTTGGTGAGTATGACACTATCGGCAGTGACTTTGGCAAAAATCGCTGATGTGAAAGTCGCCTTTTGCAGCAGATCGGGCAGTTTTTCTGCATCTGCTGCGTAATGGATCACTTATGGCAACACTGCGTTCGGCCTCAGTCATTCTCTATGGGATTTGCGGCACTTGCCGTGATCTGGCAAATGTGGTACCATACCTCCCAACTTTTGAAGAAGGGAAGGAGGTATAAAGTTTGCGGCGCGCGTAGTGCACCGCTGCAAATTTTAGGCCACGCCTCTGACTAGACCCATTTCACAACTAGTCACACCCATATCCACGTCCCAACCGCAGCCATTTGGCACTGCTGATCACACTGTTTTATATACAATAATTATAAACAAAAAAATATGGCCACACAGTGCTCCATACTGTATAATGACCGCACATGATGCTCAATACTGTATAACGGCCACCACACATGATGCTCCATACTGTATAATGGCCGCACATGATGCTCCATACTGTATAATGGCCACACAGTTCTCCATACTGTATAATGACCACACATGATGCTCCATACTGTATAATGACCGCACATGATGCTCCATAGTGTATAACGGCCCCACATGATGCTCCATAGTGTATAACGGCCACACAGTTCTCCATACTGTATAATGACCACACATGATGCTCCATACTGTATAATGACCGCACATGATGCTCCATACTGTATAATGACCACACATGATGCTTCATACTGTATAATGACCACACATGATGCTCCATACTGTATAATGACCACACATGATGCTCCATACTGTATAATGACCGCACATGATGCTCCATACTGTATAACGACCACACATGATGCTCCATACTGTATAATGACCGCACATGATGCTCCATACTGTATAACGGCCGCACATGATGCTCCATACTGTATAATGACCACACATGATGCTTCATACTGTATAATGACCACACATGATGCTCCATACTGTATAATGACCACACATGATGCTCCATACTGTATAATGACCGCACATGATGCTCCATACTGTATAACGACCACACATGATGCTCCATACTGTATAACGACCACACATGATGCTCCATACTGTATAATGACCGCACATGATGCTCCATACTGTATAATGACCGCACATGATGCTCCATACTGTATAACGACCACAAATGATGCTCCATACTGTATAATGACCACACATGATGCTCCATACTGTATAATGACCGCACATGATGCTCCATACTGTATAACGACCACACATGATGCTCCATACTGTATAATGACCACACATGATGCTCCATACTGTATAATGACCGCACATGATGCTCCATACTGTATAACGACCACACATGATGCTCCATACTGTATAATGACCGCACATGATGCTCCATACTGTATAACGACCACACAGTTCTCCATACTGTATAATGACCACACATGATGCTCCATACTGTATAATGACCGCACATGATGCTCCATACTGTATAATGACCACACATGATGCTTCATACTGTATAATGACCACACATGATGCTCCATACTGTATAATGACCACACATGATGCTCCATACTGTATAATGACCGCACATGATGCTCCATACTGTATAACGACCACACATGATGCTCCATACTGTATAATGACCACACATGATGCTCCATACTGTATAATGACCGCACATGATGCTCCATACTGTATAACGACCACACATGATGCTCCATACTGTATAATGACCGCACATGATGCTCCATACTGTATAACGACCACACATGATGCTCCATACTGTATAATGACCGCACATGATGCTCCATACTGTATAACGACCACACATGATGCTCCATACTGTATAATGACCGCACATGATGCTCCATACTGTATAACGACCACAAATGATGCTCCATACTGTATAATGGCCACACATGATGCTCCATACTGTATAATGACCCACATAATGCTCAATACTGTATAATGGCCACACATAATGCTCAATACTGTATAATGACCACAAATGATGCTCCATACTGTATAACGGTCACACATGATGCTCCATACTGTATAATGGTCACACATGGTGCTCCATACTGTATAATGACCCCCCTCCTGTATGCATGGCTCATCTCCCTCCTATCCCATATACATAGCTCATATTACCCCTCCTGTATGCATGGCTCATATTCCCCCCTGCATGGCTCATATCCCCCCCTGCATGGCTCATATTCCCCCCTGTATGGCTCATATTCCCCCCTACATGGCTCATATCCCCCCTGCATGGCTCATATTCCCCCCTGCATGGCTTATATCCCCTCCTGCATGGCTCATATTCCCCCCTGTATGGCTCATATTCCCCCCTACATGGCTCATATCCCCCCCTGCATGGCTCATATTCCCCCCTGCATGGCTTATATCCCCTCCTGCATGGCTCATATCCCCTCCTGCATGGCTCATATTCCCCCCTGTATGGCTCATATTCCCCCCTGCATGGCTCATATCCCCTCCTGCATGGCTCATATTCCCCCTGTATGGCTCATATTCCCCCCTGCATGGCTCATATCCCCCCCTGCATGGCTCATATCCCCCCCTGCATGGCTCATATTCCACCCTGCATGGCTTATATTCCCCCCTGTATGCAGGCTTATCTCTCCGCTCCTGCTCCTGCTCGGCGCGCCGGCTTATGTCCTCCTTCATTCCCCCCCCCCGTTCCCCCATCCCTCATACTCACCTGTCTTCCCACTGCACGGCCATGCCGACATCCCTCGCGCTCTGTCCCGACTCCAGGCGGCGGCGCCGGCGCAGCACCTTCTTCCTGCTTGAGCGGTCATATGACACCGTTCATTAAGATCATGAATATGCGCATATTCATGATCTTAATGAGCGGTGTCACGTGACCTCTCGTGAAGTGCAGACGCCGAGACCATCGCTGGAGCAGGCAGGGTGAGTATTCAAGGCGAGCAGGCAAGCGAGCGAGCGGGCGGCGGCGGGGGGGGCCCTGGAGCGGGGGGAGGGCCCTGGAGCGGGGGGAGGCCCTGCCAGCAGATGCCAGTGTCAGGGCCCACCGGAGGATCCTCCGGTTCCCCGGTGGGCCAGTCCGAGCCTGGTGACATCTCTGTGGTTCATCTCTCCTTATGACGTGCGCTCACAAGATTGTTCAAGATAACTCACACACTGGAAGGAACGTATCACATCTCACCTCTGAATATGACACACGTCTTATCACAGGGATTCCCCAGTGCCGCTTCCAGTAATTGCTCGATTCACGGTTCATTTCTTCTTGGAATAAAAGGAAATTAAATGTAACACATATAATCACTACAATGTACCAGCTTTAACAGTGCAACACTTTATATTGTAAACACACAGAGAAACAATGCATTAAAATAAATAAATACAAATAAACAAACTTTTAGGGGTTTTTTTCTAATAAAAACTGGATAAGAAAAGAAAAGAAACTGAAGAAACATTAAAATAAATAAACAAATAAATACAAACAAACAAACATTTAGGGTTTTTTTTTAATAAAAATTGGATAAGAAAAGAAACTGAAGAAGCATTCAAATAAATACAAACAAACAAACGTTTTGGATTTTTTTTTTCTAATAAAAATTGGATAAGAAAAGAAAAGAAACTGAAGAAACATTAAAATAAACAAATAAATACAAACAAACAAACAAACATTTAGGATTTTTTTTAAATAAAAATTGGATAAGAAAAGAAACTGAAGAAGCATTAAAATAAATACAAACAAACGTTTTGGATTTTTTTTTCTAATAAAAATTGGATAAGAAAAGAAAAGAAACTGAAGAAACATTAAAATAAATAAACAAATAAATACAAATAAACAAACGTTTAGGATTTTTTTTCTAATAAAAATTGGATAAGAAAGGAAAAGAAACTGAAGAAACATTAAAATAAATAAACAAATAAATACAAATAAACAAATGTTTAGGATTTTTTTTCTAATAAAAATTTGATAAGAAATGAAAAGAAACAGTAAAATAAATAAATAAACAAATAAATACAAAAAACTCAAACTTTTAGTTTTTTTAAAATAGGATAAGAAATGAAAAAAAAAGAAAAGACATCCTATTATTTCTTCTCGTTTATTCATATAGTAGACAAATTACATTACAAGAGATTTGTCCCGCTTGTATTTTATTAAACCCCCATCTGCCTTATAAAAAGGCAAATTGAGAGTATAAAAAACTCCCTAAAAAATATATATATTCAATTAGATTTTGTTGTTTGCAAATGTGAAAATTTGCACTAGGCATTCAGGAATAAATGTTCCTGGTCAAGAAAGAGTTAAATGTAAATCATGTTCTTAAAGGGTGAATAGGGATAAGCGGACCAGACCTTATAATAATAATAATAATCTTTATTTTTATATAGCGCTAACATATTCCGCAGCGCTTTACAGTTTGCACACATTATCATCACTGTCCCCGATTGGGCTCACAATCTAGAATTCCTATCAGTATGTCTTTGGAATATGGGAGGAAACCGGAGTGCCCGGAGGAAACCCACGTAAACACGGAGAGAACATACAGACTCTTTGCAGATGTTGTCCTGGGTGGGATTAGAACCCAGGACCCCAGCGCTGCAAGGCTGTAGTGCTAACCACTGCGCCACCGTGCTGCCCAGGCACAGACCTTTCAGGTTCTTCGGTGTTAAACGTCAAATACGGATTTTCCCCAGAAGTCCGTTGCACTGTTCGGGTTCGGAGTTCTGGGGAAAGTCAGAGAGAGAGAGAGAGAAATATTTTCCGACTCAAAAGTCCAGGTTCCCATTGTTTTCAATGGGGTTTGGGCTCTGGCTCAGACCAGGGTTGGAAAATCAGTGATTCTCATAATATTATTGCATGAGAAGAGTGCAATTCCTTAGCAAAATAACTGCTAATAATTGCATCGCAGGTTCTAGTTTTGCAATTATCTGATGTAGAAGAGTTGTCCAGGTGCATAGGAGTGAAGTTGGCGGTGCTTAACTCTGGAACACAACATGCAGGGACTGCTATGTGTAAACCTGACATAAAGGAGTTGCAGATACTGCCCTGGAGAGCCTATAAATCCTATAAATAGCCTATCCTGGAGAGAAAATTTGGATTGTAAACTTCAAAAGAATATTGTAAATCAACCCAATGTTATGTGTTATGATCTGGTGGCCTAGGAGCAGCATGAGAAGTACTCTGGAGAAGGTGGTCCCTGTACTAACCGCAAACCCTGAACCTAGCAGCGCAACTAGAAGTAGCCGTGGGGAGTACCTAACACTCCCTAGACCCCTCAGCACAGCCTAAGATCTAACTACCCCTAAAGACAGAAACAGGAAACCTATCTTGCCTCAGAGAAAATCCCCAAAGGATAGATAGCCCCCCACAAATATTGACGGTGAGAGGAGAGGGAAATAACATACGCAGATATGAAATCAGATTTTAGCATAGGAGGCCATACTAGCTAAAAAGAAAAAATAGAACAGAGTACTATGCGGTCAGTATATAAACACTAAAAAATATCCACCGCAGAAAATACGGATCACCACATCTGACTAAAGACATGGGGGGTATATCTGCATCTCCAGAGAAATAGCTAGGCTGCAAAAAAATCCTTCACAGACCAAGCTGGAGAAGACAAAAACATGAAAATGCACAAAGCTATAAGGTCCACATCAGGTGGACAGCAAAAACAAAGCCAGGACTTATCTTTGTAGAAAAACACAGCAAACTGGAGAGACCAGCAGGGAAGTGAATCCTTCAAGAACAATGGACAACTGGCACTGACTAAAGGATCCAGCAAAGCTATATACCCCAGTCAGTTTTGCAATTAGCAGATACACCTGTCCACTCCTGCAGTCCAGGCACAACTGCATTACCCTCTACAACCACCAGAGGGAGCCCAAAAGCTGAATTCACAACAGTTATGACAGCATAGCATTCACTCAGAGAAAGTAGGTCTCACGCTAAAACTGCAACTCACCTTGCCGATTCCTGTACAGACTAGAGATCCCAATCCCTAGTGGTTCCTGCATGAACTGGGATAGTCCTAACCATAGACTAGACAATGATAAATTGGACCTATTCTGGCCGTCGAGCACTTCACATTCCTCCTAAAGAACTTGAGTGCAGAGCAGAGTGCAAATTACCTACAGAAGGGAAAGTGTGCTGAAATAGAAAAAGATCCCAGAGTGAGTAAAGAAAACCAAAAAATACAAAAATAAAAGATATAAGTACTTACTGTTAGAGAATATGTGCCTACCTCTGAGAAAGAAACAGAAGATAGATGCAGGGTTAAGAACATAAACAGCAGAGAGATAAGCCCTAGCTGGTCTTTCATTGACTGGCTTAAACTACAGCAGTATGGCTGGACATCCAAATGAGACTATCACCAGCAGGAAATACCAGTAAGGGGAAAGTATATAAAGCTGCACCCAAAAGGTGATAGGGCGGAAAAATGAGTAAATGAAAACACCTGTTACCTTAAAAAGACTTTAGCAAGAATAACAAGAACTAAACACGCAGAGAAAAGGTGTATCTGCAGTAGTTCAGCGGGCCGGCAGAGAAGCCCACCATAAAGTACAAGCTCAAGGGTTCGAAACCAGATGCCTGGCACCCATTTTTGTATCAAGCTGCTACAAAAGTAAAGAAAGAATCAAAAATGCCTTTAAAATACTCGAAGAAATAAACAGATTAGGTCAGTGCGCTTCACAGTGTTAACCCATTAAAATCATAAAGAGTTCACAGGAGTCTGGCAGGGGCTTTCACACAAACTAATTATATATCCCCCTGTTATATTATTGCCAAAACAACGATTTAGAGTTTGCTCAGAAATTGCCGCAGCTCACAAATTCCATCTAGGCTAACACAGTAAATAAAAGTGAGGAAAGTGGGGAGAGGAGGGAGATGCAGCTGCATTATCTCATTATCAAAGTAAATAAACTGTAACATGGCAAAAAGAAGAGCAGTCTCACTCAAAAATGCATTTATAAGAAAGGGTCATGGGGAGAAGGGCGGGATGCAGATGCAGCATCTCAGCCAATGTCTCCTGTGATGTCACATTCAGTCAATGAGAAGTCCGAAATGCCCAAATGAATGGCCCATAACTGTGACAAATGTGACATCGAAGAGCAATTAACTCTTTAATCATCTTCAATAGAGATGAGCGGAACCAAACTGCAAATTTCGGGGATCATATCGGACATCTAGTATCCGGTGCTGAACTACGAACATGGACTTCTCCCGGAAGTCCATCCTAGTGTTCAGCGATTGGAAAGAAAGTGATGGAGGGAGAGTGAGAAGGAAAAAGACAGAGTTTTACGACTGTGTCACACCAACCTGAGAGATCTGGGGGTAGTAGATCACTGCGTATTGTGAATCGCAGATTTTCCATTTAGCCTGTGTGTTTGGATCCCATATTAAATTAATTTGGTTTCCTTTGGTGCTGAAGATCTTAACCACCCTTTTTATGCTGGTCAGGAACTAGCAGCTCCATTTCAGCTGCTTCTGATCTGGTCATTGCCTCTCCCTATAAACCTGGCCAGACCTTCTCTGTCTTGCCAGTGGAAGCTCTGCTTCCTTGCTCTTAGGAGACGTTGTGCTAAATCAGAGTTTGTTCTTGCTGTTTGAGAATTGTCTTCTGATGCTGTGTGCTTAAGAAAATTGTTTTGGAGACTAGTTGTTCAAGAGGTGTTCTGTAGGACGTGTATGTTTCTCTCCTGGTCCCTGGTCCCATTTAGTTTATTCCTCCCTGTCCCTATCCTCCTTCCTTTTATTAATTAGGGCTTTGGTGAGATAGAGGGTTTCTTTTATCCATGTTTTGTCTTTGTGTCTTCTTTGCGTTAAATTTCTTTCCCAGGCTCCATGGGCTGGGAGAAAGGACAGACCAGGGATTACCAGGAACATAGTGAAGTCGGAGACTCGGACTTCTCTACCATCAAGAGTACCCCTGGGACAGGGATAGTTAGGGTTCCAGTTCCAGGGACAGTTTTACGGCCCCCTTCCCTTACCTAAGAGAGAGGTAGAGAGGGGTAGAGAGACAAGCCCCCTAGCCCTTACTATGACAAAATTTTGGATCCCCGTTGACTTCTATGAGGTTCAGGTTCAAGTTCAGATAGACTTCTGGAACCCAAACCTTACTATGGACTAAAGTTCTCTCTAACCCGAACATCTACGGGTCTGCTCATCCCTAATCCTCAGCTTCCAAATGGACTGCTTTATACTAGATGAGTGAGCTGTGGGTAAACAATATATAATCGGCCCTCAAAGAACTCATCAATAATTTGTGTTAGTAAATATTGGGACATTTGAGTGACTTTTTGAAAATCCACCAACCCATAATATGAAGTAATTGTGGAATCTGTATTTATGTTTTCTTTCTGCATAAACATTGCTCCTTGGAAACATAAGTGCTGCTTACTGGAAGTGTAACACCCAAATATTGCCCTCCGATTTGGAGTGAACTATGAGAAAGTTAACCCCTTAGCGACCGCCGATACGCCTTTTAACGGCGGCCGCTAAGGGTACTTAAACCACAGCGCCGTTAATTAACGGCGCTGTGGAAAAAGTACATAGCGCCCCCCAGAGGTCGAATTTCTCCGGGGTATCGGCTACCGGGGGTAGCCGAGACCCCAGAGAACATGATTCGGGGGGTTTTTAACCCACCCCGCATTTGCAATCGCCGGTAATTAACCGTTTACCGGCGATCACAAAAAAAAAAAAAAAGCGATCTCTTTTTAATTTCTCTGTCCTCCGATGTGATCGCACATCGGAGGACAGAGAAAAGGGGTCCCAGGTGGCCCCCCAATACTCACCTAGCTCCCCCGATGCTCCTCGTGTCTCCCGGTGGGCGCCGCCATCTTCAAAATAGCGGGCGCATGCGCAGTGCGCCCGCCGGCCGGCACCGGGAGAATCTTTGGGGTCTCGGTTGCCGGGGGTAGCCGAGACCCCAAAGAGCATGATCGGGGTCGGTTTTACCGACCCCTGTTTTGCGATCGCCGGTAATTAACTGTTTACCGGCGACCGCAAAAGAAAAAGTAAAGTGTAATTCTCTGTCCTCTGATGTGATCGCACATCAGAGGACAGAGAAATAGGGGGATTCGGGGACCCTACAATACTCACCTGTGTCCCTGGATCCTCTTGCTGCTCCTCCTGGCCGCCGGCAGAAGAAAATGGCGGGCGCATGCCCAGTGCGCCCGCCATCTGTCTCCATCTGCCGGCCGGCAGGAGAACAGCAGTTGGGGCTAAAATTAGGGGTAGGGTTAGGGTTAGGGGTAGGGTTAGGGGTAGGGGTAGGGGTAGGGGTAGGGTTAGGGTTAGGGGTAGGGTTAGAGTTAGGGTTAGGGTTAGGGATAGGGGTAGGGTTAGGGGTAGGGTTAGGGTTAGGGGTAGGGTTAGGGGTAGGGTTAGGGGTAGGGTTAGGTTAGGGGTAGGGTTAGGGCTAGGGTTAGGGCTAAATTTAGGGTTAGGGTTGGGGCTAAATTTAGGGTTAGGCTTCTTTCACACTTATGTCGGTACGGGGCCGTCGCAATGCGTCGGCCCGACATACCGACGCACGTTGTGAAAATTGTGCACAACGTGGGCAGCAGCTGTAGTTTTTCAACGCATCCACTGCCCAATCTATGTCCTGGGGAGGAGGGGGCGGAGTTACGGCCACACATGCGCGGTAAGAAATGGCGGATGCGATGTACAAAAAAACGTTTCATTGAACTTTTTTTGTGCCGACGCTCCGC
The DNA here is from genome assembly GCF_032444005.1 of Ranitomeya imitator. Taxonomy (NCBI): domain Eukaryota; kingdom Metazoa; phylum Chordata; class Amphibia; order Anura; family Dendrobatidae; genus Ranitomeya; species Ranitomeya imitator. The sequence goes on along the minus strand of NC_091291.1, from coordinate 23,189,611 downwards.
CAAAACACAACTGATCCAGTGCACGACGGACGCGACGTGTGGCCATCCGTCACGATCCGTCGGCAATACAAGTCTATGGGCAAAAAACGCATCCTGCGGGCACATTTGCAGGATCCGTTTCTTGTCCAAAACGACGGATTGCGACGGAATGCCAAACGACGCAAGTGTGAAAGTAGCCTTAGGGCTAGGGTTAGGGTTGGGGCTAAAGTTAGGGCTAGGGTTGGGGCTAAAGTTAGGGTTAGAGCTGGGATTAGGGTTAGGGTTTGGATTAGGGTTGGTATTAGGGTTAGGGTTGGCATTAGGGTTACGCTTGGGATTAGGGTTAGGTTTGGGATTAGGGTTAAGGTTAGGGTTGTGATTAGGGGTGTATTGGGATTAGGGTTAGGTTTGAGGTTAGGGTTGAGATTAGGATTAGGGGTGTGTTGGATTTAGGGTTTTGATTAGGGTTATGGTTAGGGTTGACATTAGGGTTGTTTTGGGGTAAGGGTTGTGATTATGGTTAGGGTTAGTGATTAGGATTATGGATCAGGTTGGGATTAGGGTTAGGGGTGTGTTGGGGTTAGGGTTGGAGCTAGAATTGGGGAGTTTCCACTGTTTAGGTACATCAGGGGGTCTCCAAACACGACAGCCAATTTTGCGCTCAAAAAGTCAAATGGTGCTCCCTCCCTTCTGAGTTCTGCCGTGCGCTCAAACAGTGGGTTACCCCCACATATGGGGCATCAGCGTACTCGGGATAAATTGGACAACAACTTCTGGGGTCCAATTTCTCTTGTTACCCTTGTGAAAATAAAAACTTGGGGCTACAATATCTTTTTTGTGAAAATAAAAATATTTTTTATTTTCACGACTCTGCATTCTAAACTTCTGTGAAGCACTTGGGCATTCAAAGTTCTCACCACACATCTAGATAAGTTCCTTGGGGGGTCTAGTTTCCAAAATGGGGTCACTTGTGGGGGGTTACTACAGTTTAGGTATATCAGGGGCTCTGCAATCGCAACATAATGCCCACAGACCATTCTATCAAAGTCTGCATTCCAAAAAGGCGCTTCTTCCCTTCCGAGCTCTGCCGTGCGCCCAAACAGTGGTTTACCCCCACATATGGGGCATCAGCGTACTCGGGATAAATTGGACAACAACTATTGCAGTCCAATTTCTCCTGTTACCCTTGTGAAAATAAAAACTTGGGGGCTACAATATCTTTTTTGTGGAAAAAAAAAATATTTTTTATTTTCACGACTCTGCATTCTAAACTTCTGTGAAGCACTTGGGCATTCAAAGTTCTCACCACACATCTAGATAAGTTCCTTGGGGGGTCTAGTTTCCAAAATGGGGTCACTTGTGGGGGGTTACTACAGTTTAGGTACATCAGGGGCTCTGCAATCGCAACATAATGCCCACAGACCATTCTATCAAAGTCTGCATTCCAAAAAGGCGCTCCTTCCCTTCCGAGCTCTGCCGTGCGCCGAAACAGTGGTTTACCCCCACATATGGCGCATCAGCGTACTCGGGATACATTGGACAACAACTATTGCAGTCCAATTTCTCCTGTTACCCTTGTGAAAATAAAAACTTGGGGGCTACAATATCTTTTTTGTGGAAAAAAAAAATATTTTTTATTTTCACGACTCTGCATTCTAAACTTCTGTGAAGCACTTGGGCATTCAAAGTTCTCACCACACATCTAGATAAGTTCCTTGGGGGGTCTAGTTTCCAAAATGGGGTCACTTGTGGAGGGTTTCTACTGGTTAGGTACATCAGGGGCTCTGCAAACGCAACATAATACTCGCAGACCATTCTATCAAAGTCTGCATTCCAAAACGGCGCTCCTTCCTTCCGAGCTCTGCCGTGCGCCGAAACAGTGGTTTACCCCCACATATGGTGCATCAGCGTACTCGGGATACATTGGACAACAACTATTGCAGTCCAATTTCTCCTGTTACCCTTGTGAAAATAAAAACTTGGGGGCTAAAAAATCTTTTTTGTGGAAAAAAAAAATATTTTTTATTTTCACGGCTCTGCATTATAAACTTCTGTGAAGCACTTGGGCATTCAAGGTTCTCACCACACATCTAGATAAGTTCCTTAAGGGGTCTAGTTTCCAAAATGGTGTCACTTGTGGGGGGTTTCCACTGTTTAGGCACATCAGGGGCTCTCCAAACGCGACATGGCGTCCAATCTCAATTCCAGCCAATTCTACATTGAAAAAGTAAAACGGCACTCCTTCTCTTCCAAGCTCTGCGGTGCGCCCAAACAGTGGTTTACCCTCACATATGGGGTATCGACGTATTCAGGAGAAATCGCACAACAACTTTTGTGGTCTAATTTCTCCTGTTACCCTTGTGAAAATAAGAATTTGTGGGCGAAAAGATCATTTTTGTGTAAACAAAAGCGATTTTTTATTTTCACGGCTCTACGTTATAAACTTCTGTGAAGCACTTGGGGGTTCAAAGTGCTCACCACACATCTAGATAAGTTCCTTTAGGGGTCTAGTTTCCAAAATGGTGTCACTTGTGGGGAGTTTCCACTGTTTAGGCACATCAGGGGCTCTCTAAACGTGACATGGCGTCCGATCTCAATTCCAGCCAATTCTGCATTGAAAAAGTCAAACGGCGCTCCTTCACTTCTAAATTCTGCGGTGCGCCCAAAAAGTGGTTTACTCCCACATATGGGGTATTGGCGTATTCAGGAGAAATTGCATAACAAAGTTTATGGTTAAATTTCTGTTTTTACACTTGTGAAAATAAAAAAATGGTTCTGAATTAAGATGTTTGCAAAAAAAAGTTAAATGTTCATTTTTTCCTTCCACATTGTTTCAGTTCCTGTGAAGCACGTAAAGGGTTAATAAACTTCTTGAATGTGGTTTTGAGCACCTTGAGGGGTGTAGTTTTTAGAATGGTGTCACACTTCATTATTTTCTATCATATAGACCCCTCAAAATGACTTCAAATGTGATGTGGTCCCTAAAAAAAAAATGGTGTTGTAAAAATGAGAAATTGCTTGTCAACTTTTAACCCTTATAACTCCCTAACAAAAAAAAATTTTGTTTCCAAAATTGTGCTGATGTAAAGTAGACATGTGGGAAATGTTATTTATTAACTATTTTTTGTGACATATCTCTCTGATTTAAGGGCATAAAAATACAAAGTTTGAAAATTGCAAAATTTTACAAATTTTTGCCATATTTCCGTTTTTTTCATAAATAATCGCAAGTAATATCGAAGAAATGTTACCACTAACATGAAGTACAATATGTCACGAAAAAACAATCTCAGAATCAGCGGGATCCGTTGAAGCGTTCCAGAGTTATAACCTCATAAAGTGACAGTGGTCAGAATTGCAAAAATTGGCCTGGTCATTAAGTACCAAATTGGCTCTGTCACTAAGGGGTTAAATGTGACTTGTCCTTCAAGTAATTTAAAACGATACATTAATCACACTAAATAAGTCACAGCATCCAGCTATTCCTATGGGTGTTATATATTACACAAAGATTGGAGACACTTATTTCAGTTTCTACATAGGGGCAGTATTATAGTAGTTATATTCTTGTACATAGGGGCAGTAATATAGTAGTTATATTCTTGTACATAGTGAGCAGTATTATAGTAGTTATATTCTTGTACATAGGGGCAGTATTATAGTAGTTATATTCTTGTACATAGGGGCAGTATTATAGTAGTTATATTCTTGTACATAGGAGCAGTATTATAGTAGTTATATTCTTGTACATAGCAGCAGTATTATAGTAGTTATATTCTTGTACATAGGAGCAGTACTATAGTAGTTATATTCTTGTACATAGGGGCAGTATTATAGTAGTTATATTCTTGCATATAGGAGCAGTATTATAGTAGTTATATTCTTGTACATAGGGGCAGTATTATAGTAGTTATATTCTTATACATAGGGGCAGTATTATAGTAGTTATATTCTTGTACATAGGGGCAGTATTATAGTAGTTATATTCTAGTACATAGGGGGCAGTATTATAGTAGTTACATTCTTGTACGTAGGGGCAGTATTATAGTAGTTACATTCTTGTACATAGGAGCAGTATTATAGTAGTTATATTCTTGTAAATAGGAGCAGTATTATAGTAGTTATATTCTTGTACATAGGGGCAGTATTATAGTAGTTATATTCTTGTACATAGGGGCAGTATTATAGTAGTTATATTCTTGCATATAGGAGCAGTATTATAGTAGTTATATTCTTGTACATAGGGGCAGTATTATAGTAGTTATATTCTTATACATAGGGGCAGTATTATAGTAGTTATATTCTTGTACATAGGAGCAGTATTATAGTAGTTATATTCTTGTACATAGGAGCAGTATTATAGTAGTTATATTCTTGTACATAGGAGCAGTATTATAGTAGTTATATTCCTGTACATAGGGGCAGTATTATAGTAGTTATATTCTTGTACATAGCAGCAGTATTACTGTATAGTAGTTATATTCTTGTACATAGGAGCAGTATTATAGTAGTTATATTCTTGTACATAGGGGCAGTATTATAGTAGTTATATTCTTGTACATAGGGGCAGTATTATAGTAGTTATATTCTTGCATATAGGAGCAGTATTATAGTAGTTATATTTTTGTACATAGGGGCAGTATTATAGTAGTTATATTCTTATACATAGGGGCAGTATTATAGTAGTTATATTCTTGTACATAGGAGCAGTATTATAGTAGTTATATTCTTGTACATAGGAGCAGTATTATAGTAGTTATATTCTTGTACATAGGAGCAGTATTATAGTAGTTATATTCCTGTACATAGGGGCAGTATTATAGTAGTTATATTCTTGTACATAGCAGCAGTATTACTGTATAGTAGTTATATTCTTGTACATAGAAGCAGTATTATAGTAGTTATATTCTTGTACATAGGGGCAGTACTATAGTAGTTATATTCTTGTACATAGGGGCAGTATTATAGTAGTTATATTCTTGCATATAGGAGCAGTATTATAGTAGTTATATTCTTGCATATAGGAGCAGTATTATAGTAGTTATATTCTTGTACATAGGGGCAGTATTATAGTAGTTATATTCTTATACATAGGGGCAGTATTATAGTAGTTATATTCTTGTACATAGGAGCAGTATTATAGTAGTTATATTCTTGTACATAGGAGCAGTATTATAGTAGTTATATTCTTGTACATAGGAGCAGTATTATAGTAGTTATATTCCTGTACATAGGGGCAGTATTATAGTAGTTATATTCTAGTACATAGGGGGCAGTATTATAGTAGTTACATTCTTGTACGTAGGGGCAGTATTATAGTAGTTACATTCTTGTACATAGGAGGCGGTATTATAGTAGTTATATTCTTGTACATAGGAGCAGTATTATAGTAGTTACATTCTTGTACATAGGAGCAGTATTATAGTAGTTATATTCTTGTACATAGGAGCAGTATTATAGCAGTTACATTCTTGTACGTAGGGGCAGTATTATAGTAGTTACATTCTTGTACATAGGAGGCGGTATTATAGTAGTTATATTCTTGTACATAGGAGCAGTATTATAGTAGTTATATTGTTGTACATAGGGGCAGTATTATAGTAGTTATATTCTTGTACATAGGGGGCAGTATTATAGTAGTTACATTCTTGTACGTAGGGGCAGTATTATAGTAGTTACATTCTTGTACATAGGAGCAGTATTATAGTAGTTATATTCTTGTACATAGGAGCAGTATTATAGTAGTTATATTCTTGTACATAGGAGCAGTATTATAGTAGTTATATTCTTGTACATAGGGGCAGTATTATAGTAGTTATATTCTTGTACATAGGAGCAGTATCATACTAGTTATATTCCTATACATAGGGGCTGTATTATAGTAGTTATATTCTTGTACATAGGAACAGTATTATAGTAGTTATATTCTTGTACATAGGGGCAGTATTATAGTAGTTATATTCTTGTACATAGGGGCTGTATTATAGTAGTTATATTCTTGTACATAGGAACAGTATTATAGTAGTTATATTCTTGTACATAGGGGCAGTATTATAGTAGTTATATTCTTGTACATAGGGGCTGTATTATAGTAGTTATATTCTTGTACATAGGAACAGTATTATAGTAGTTATATTCTTGTACATAGGGGCAGTATTATAGTAGTTATATTCTTGTACATAGGGGCTGTATTATAGTAGTTATATTCTTGTACATAGGAACAGTATTATAGTAGTTATATTCTTGTATATAGGGGCAGTATTATAGTAGTTATATTCTTGTACATAGGAGCAGTATTATAGTAGTTATATTCTTGTACATAGGAGCAGTATTATAGTAGTTATATTCTTGTACATAGGGGCTGTATTATAGTAGTTATATTCTTGTACATAGGGGCAGTGTTATAGTAGTTATATTCTTGTACATAGGGGCAGTATTATAGTAGTTATATTCTTGTACATAGGAACAGTATTATAGTAGTTATATTCTTGTACATAGGGGCAGTATTATAGTAGTTATATTCTTGTACATAGGGGCTGTATTATAGTAGTTATATTCTTGTACATAGGGGCAGTATTATAGTAGTTATATTCTTGTACATAGGGGCTGTATTATAGTAGTTATATTCTTGTACATAGGGGACAGTATTATAGTAGTTATATTCTTGTACATAGGAGCAGTATTATAGTAGTTATATTCTCACACATAGGTGCAGTATTATAGTAGATATATCTTTGCACAGAAGAAAGCTTCTTACAGGTAATATGGGATATTATTCTTGCATTATGATTGTCATTGATAGTGAAACAATGAATTTAGTAAACCTTATTAAAATTACTATTAGAATATTTGGAATTCCTCTGTTTCAGAATTACATTTTCCCGTCTTGAAGGAAATAAAACCCTCCTTGTGAAATCCCGGAAATCACCACCAGTGTCCTCTGTTATGATGTATGTTGGGCGCTTGTTGATTTCTTTGCTCGATGCACACACAATAGTGCCCCGATTTCTCGGCAGTCCCATGTAAATAGGTTACTTTTCAGCGACAGCTGTGTCAATACGACTTGTTTATGGACAGCACAGTATTAGGACGCTTTGGGAGAGGATATCAGCAGTCAGACTAGAGACCAGATACAATACGCACTGCCTTATCAGACGCTATGTTGACTCTGCCCACATCATGTAATCTGGCTACAAGCTGGATAATTAGAATGGAAGTTCAGCTGATAAAAAAGTGCATTACGGATAAATTAATGAACTTTTAAAAATATTATTAAGCAGCCTGTTGAAGGAATTAATTAATAGGAGCATATCATAAACAGGCTGTTCAGAAACACATTGAACGGAGCGTTTGCACAATATTTTCCTTTATTAATAATAATAATAATATTAGGACATGGACATGTTCTTTACAGTATGTTCACACCTTGATTATGGCTCGATAAACCCCCTCAAAACATTGCTGACCGGCGACTGGGCCTATCCTAGACTCTAACTTCCCATTGTTTCAGAAAATGCACATGTACATTAGCAGCAATGACCAATCTCAAATTTTATCTTTTGCATTGACGCATCTAATGAGCGTGTGCAAAAATCATTGTGATGGGAAAGGGACCCGTGTCGGCTGTGATATTGTGTTGGGTTGTTATCGGTCATTGTAATCTTACCTCTGATGATAACGAGACTGCTGAAAACTCATCCTGAAAAAAAAAACAGGAACTATGAGTTTAAAAGAGCCCTACTGGACAGTGGGAAAATTATAAGATTGCTAATTTTGTATTGATAGTGATATGAAAAAAAATCCTTCCAAAAAATAGAAAAATCTTCTGGATATATGGTTAAGCACAGATTCTATATTTTTTGTAAGTATTAGTGCAAATATGTTCTTATTCAATGGTCTTTTCACCCTAGTGGATCCTAGAGGGGTTGTTCGGTGAAAACAAGTTATATCAACAATCCATAGGATAGATGATCGCTTATTAATGGTGGGGGTCCAACTGCTGGGACCTGCACTATTAACATGGAACATGGATGTTTTATCCCTTCTACCTGATCATTTTCCTTCCCCCAGGAGTGATCTGTGATTTCTGTCCGTGCCTTGGACCCTTATTAGATTGAATTATACCTGGACATGTGATGTTTCTCTTTACTTTTGTTCATCCGTTGTGATGTGACGCTGTGTCACAAATGTGACACTGAGTCACTACTCACGGACATGTCGTGAGGCTGGGTAGTGAAAAAGTCCGGGATCAGATACCAAGAGAGCATGTCTCAAACAGAGGGGTAAGACAAAGGTGTAATCAGGTCACGGTTGGAGGTCAGAATTCCAGGAAGGTAGCAGATCAAGACAAAGTGGCTAGGCAAAAGGATGGTCAAAGGCAAGGCCCAAAAGGAGCTAGGCAAAAGGATGGTCAAAGGCAAGGCCCAAAAGGAGCTAGGCAAAAGGATGGTCAAAGGCAAGGCTCAAAAGGGGCTAGGCAAAAGGATGGTCAAAGGCAAGGCTCAAAAGGGGCAAGGCAAAAGGATGGTCAAAGGCAAGGCTCAAAGGGGGCTAGGCAAAAGGATGGTCAATGGCAAGGCCCAAAAGGAGCTATGCAAAAGGATGGTCAAAGGTAAGGCTCAAAAGGGGCAAGGCAAAAGGATGGTCAAAGGCAAGGCTCAAAAGGGGCTAGGCAAAAGGATGGTCAAAGGCAAAGTCCAAAGTCGGTCAGCAAAAGACCAGAAGATCAGAGCACTGGAAAACAAGGCACAAACACACCACCGAGCTAAAGCTATGACTGGCAATGATCTGACACTGACAGCCAGATGGCGACTGGACTATCACTCAATATCAGACAAGTTGGAAACGTGTCAATTGCATCCTTTGCTTGCCTTACATCTATTAATGAGAAACTGATTCATGCAAATTATTTTATCGACAAAGGGCATTTAATTGAAAATATTTATTACTGTGCTCGTGACAGCCGCTGACCCGCCGAGCAAGGAACGGTTTAATTAATGTCTGGCTCAACAGATTGCTTTATTAGTAGTCGTATAATAAAAGCTCATGAGGATATTTTCATATCCGGCTTGAAGATCATTATTGTTTAATAGGAAAATAAAAAAATATAAATTTTGTTAAAAACAGGTCAGTAAGACTATGGTCGCTGGGCAGGAACTCTGAGATCGCCTTCTTTATCCATGGCTCTACATTTGATTAGCTGGCCTGGCGTGACATCTTTGTTGCGGGTGACACACATGTGATAATGTGCTATTCTGGTTAATCGAAAGAATAGCCACGGATGCTGTCAGATAAAGGGCGGTTCGTAGGATTCCCGTTGAGCGGCCATTGAACATTGATGTCACCACTGGACAGATTCTTTCATATTGATTAACCCCAAATATTGTAGCTCACGGGGGGTAAAATAAAGCTGAAATATACAGAATTGTGAACAAAAGTAATATTAACAAAGCTTCTCCAATGTATTGTTCATGCGCCCTTCCATTTAAACCTCAATATTATTTTGTAGATTGTGAGCCCTCGCGGGCAGGGTCCTCTCTCCTCCTGTACCAGTTGTGACTTGTATTGTTTAAGATTATTGTACTTGTTTTTATTATGTATACCCGTCCTCACATGTAAAGCGCCATGGAATAAATGGCGCAATAACAATAAATAATAATAATAATATTATAATATTTCTGGCCATTATATCACTTGCAGCTTGTGTTTTTTATCAGTTTTCTCCTCTGTAGACTATCTCTAATTTTTAGCTGTTTCTGAGCTCGTGGGTGAAGTCGGTCTGCTATGATGTCTCCCATACGCATACATAAGCCATGTAGCTGTGAATCCAACACTGAGCTAAAACAAAACACAAAAAAGCAGCAGCATAGAGGTGTTATTCAGCAGTACTGAGCAATGTAGCTGCAAATCCAGCACTGAGCTAAAAGAAAACACTAGAAAGCAGCAACATTGAGGTATTATTCAGTACTACTGAGCAATGTAGCTGTGAATACAACACTGAGCTGAAATAAAACACTATAAACCAGCAGCATAGAGACATTATTCAGCAGTACTTAGAAATGTAGCTGCAAATCCAACACTGAGTTAAAACAAAACACTAGAAAGCATCAGCATAGAGGTATATTAGGCAGTACTGAGAAATGTAGCTGTGAATCCAACGCTGAGCTAAAACAAAACACTAGAAAGCAGCAGTATAGAGGTATTATTGAGCAGTACTGAGCAATGCAGCTGTAAATCCAACACTGAGATAAAATAAAACACCTGAAAGTAGCAGCAAAGAGGTGTTATTCAGCAGTACTGAGCAATGTAGCTGTGAATCCAACACTGACTAAAAAAAAACACTAGAAACCAGCAGCATAGGGGCATTATTCAGCAGTACTAAGCAATATAGCTGTGAATCCATAACCGGGAGGTAATGGATTAACACTTACTATAAAGCAATGACACTAGTTTATCTGTGTCTGTGCCTCTTGTTTTTACTCTATTTTTCGTTCATCTATCCACGGCTGTAATATGACTCCTCAGTGATCCATCAGTCCTTCTTCTTTAGACCAATGCAGATACTAATTGTGAGTTATGAGTTCAGGAAGCCGAGTCAAGAGATAAAGTGACTCAAAAGTGGAACAGATGTCTCTGATATATTAAAAAGTTTCTTATAATCACTTGAACTATTGATTTATGCCGTTCAAATGACAGCGAGGATTTAGTTTCTAGTAAAAGGTAGTTTTAGGTTTACTGTGTAGTCGGTGAGAGCTGACCAAACATCAGCCATTGATTGGGAACTGTTAGACCTAAGAGTATTACATGTGCCCTTTTTTATGGGAATGTTTTCACGGCAGATCATTATGTCTTAATTGTCAAGGGTCAGACTATAAATGGAGGAAATGCCAAAAATGTCAACATTTAGGTCAACCTTAGTGATCATAAAGTTCCTATAGTTGTTAATCATTTTTTTATACTCTGTTCTTTTTTTTTTCAGGGGCTCTCAAGTTGTTCCACAGAACAATCAGCTAGTCCTGGCCGTCTACATTTTCACTTTCCTGACAGGTCTACCTTCCAACTTGTTGGCTTTCTACGCTTTCCAAGCCAAGGTTCGTAAGAAGCCAACTCCGGTGGACATCCTTCTCCTCAACCTGACCATCTCAGACCTCGTCTTGCTCCTTTTCCTTCCTCTGAAGATGCGGGAGGCTGCCGCCGGGATGGTTTGGGATATGCCATTTTTTCTTTGTCCCATTACGGGTTTTTTCTATTACAGTAGCATCTACATCAGCACATTGTTCCTCATGGCCGTCAGCGTAGAACGTTACCTCGGAGTGGCCTTTCCGATTAAATACAAACTCCACCGAAAACCTTCCTACGCAATATTGGCCAGCATCATCTTCTGGTTTCTAGCCTGTGCTCACTGCAGCATTGTGTACGTGGTCCAGTACTCCATACCCCACAACGTTATGGCCACCAACCAAACCAAATGCTATGAGCAATTCAGCAAGGAGCAACTTAAGATCCTTCTCCCGGTTCGTCTGGAGCTCGGTGTAGTCCTCTTCTTCATTCCAGTCATTATAACTCTTTTTTGTTACATAAACTTTGTGCGGATTCTTCTGTCCCTACCCAACATCCAGAAGAAGAGGAAGCAGCGAGCCATCGGCTTGGCCTTGGCCACTCTTGCCAACTTTTGCATCTGCTTCGCTCCGTACAATGTATCTCATATCGTTGGATTCATACAGAACGAGAGTCCATCGTGGAGGGTGAACGCTCTCCTGCTCAGCACCTTCAATGCAGCCTTGGATCCGATAGTTTTCTACTACACGTCAACGACGGTGAAGAAAACGTTTTTCAATTTTGCAGGAAATATTTTTGTAAAATTAAGGAACCTCTGGCCGTGCAAGAAGCTCTGTTCTCCCCTGGATGATGCTCCGTTTAGGAGAGAAAGCAACACAGAAAGGTCCTCCACCTAAGACTACATGGACAATGGAGAATGTAGGATATTCGGGAGACATGGACTGTGCTTTCTGAAGAAAAATGTGTTTAGCTCGAAAAGCTTAAAGAGCGTCAAAGCTAAGAGACACTTTCATCAAAAGGATTGTTTAATGCTGCGTATTTATAATGGCCTGAGTAGCTGGACAAGTCAGAAATGTTTCATTGCTACAAATACCCAAGAGCTGCATTCACTATTCTGCTGGTGCAGTCACTGTGTACATACATTACATTACTGATCCTGAGTTACCTCCTGTATTATACTCCAGAGCTGCACTCACTATTCTGCTGGTGCAGTTACTGTGTACATACATTACTGATCTTGAGTTACATCCTGTATTATACTCCAGAGCTGCACTCACTATTCTGCTGGTGCAGTCACTGTGTACATACATTACATTACTGATCCTGAGTTACATCCTGTATTATACTCCAGAGCTGCACTCACTATTCTGCTGGGGCAGTCACTGTATACATAAATTACATTACTGATCCTGAGTTACATCCTGTATTATACTCCAGAGCTGCACTCACTATTCTGCTGGGGCAGTCACTGTATACATAAATTACATTACTGATCCTGAGTTACATCCTGTATTATACTCCAGAGCTGCACTCACTATTCTGCTGGGGCAGTCACTGTATACATAAATTACATTACTGATCCTGAGTTACATCCTGTATTATACTCCAGAGCTGCACTCACTATTCTGCTGGTGCAGTCACTATGTACATACATTACATTACTGATCCTGAGTTATATCCTGTATTATACCCCAGAGCTGCACTCACTATTCTGCTGGTGCAGTCACTGTGTACATGCATTACATTACTGATCCTGAGTTACATCCTGTATTATACTCCAGAGCTGCACTCACTATTCTGCTGGTGCAGTCACTATGTACATACATTACATTACTGATCCTGAGTTACATCCTGTATTATACCCCAGAGCTGCACTCACTATTCTGCTGGTGCAGTCACTGTGTACATGCATTGTATTTATTTGTTTTTAGTGATACATTTTATCTTGCCAAAAACACCATAATTGGCCATTTTATGGGCTCGGACTGTATTCCGATTAAATTATATTACCTTTTTTTGTAATATTTGATGCTCTTATCTATGTTATCTACTTGTATGTAATGTGCCATGCTACTGAGGACTGTACAGAAAATGACGTATTTATGGTCCGGTGGGTCTCACATAAGGAATCTGTTCAGGACAAGACATAGTACCGAGCAAGCAATCCAAATTCAGCTTCCATTTAAATGGAATTTGTCACCAGGTTTTCACATCTAAAAGCAGCATTATATAGGGACAGAGACCTTGATTCCAGTGATGTATCACTTACTGGACTGGTAGCTGCAGTTTTGATAAATTCTCTGTTTTCTCTGCTGCAAATCTATCAGTTCTCTGAATGCTGAGTTCTGTTTACCCGCACCCACACCACTGATTGGTTGATTTCTTTGTATGCTGTGCATAGGCCTAAAGCTGCCAGTCAGTGGTGGGGGCGTGGTTGGACTACATTGCAGTGGTTTTACTGCTCCTCTAGTAGTAATCTTCTGTTGATAAAACAGTGATTTTACACAAATTGCAGTAAGTGATACATCACCAGAATCAGGGTCACTGTCCCTGCATCATGCTTCTTTAAAATTAGATGATACCTCTCTGATAGATTTTTTTTAAGCAGCCAATGAAAGTTGCATTGTGATTGGTTAAAAAAATATAACAGACGCATTTTGATTGGTTGGTATGAGCAATGTATCCACTTAGAGGGACTTCATATATGGGGACCACTCTGAATCTGAATATTATGTGCAATGCAAAATAAAGATATTTTTCTACATAAAGAATTTTGTGCAAATAATTTTCATTGGGTGAAAATAAAAAGTATTTTATTGATTGTAAGAAGAGATTGTCGGGGAAGTTCCAATTTATGCCCCTGTTTTCTGAGGTTACTCTACTTCCACACGCCTTTTATTTATTTTTTTATTTTTTTATTTTTACCCACTTTTTATTTTTCATTTTATTATGTATTTATTTGTCATTTATTTAACATATTGTACCCCCAAAATGTCATCAAAGAAATTTGGGGGAACATTTCAATACTTTTTTTTATTTGATTTCCCCTGTAACTTGTTGCTTTTATATTGGCCCCAGTTACAGGGGAAAAATTCACCATCCTTGCTGTATAGTAGAGCTGACTGGTTGCCCTAGGGTTCCTGCTCTCTCTATACAAGCTATCACATGTATGGAGGTGGGGGCACCATTTTTGGAGTCCTGCATATCGGTTCTGCCACCTCTATCTGGGCCAGATTTGGGATTGCTTCCTATATACTGGTGTAGACCACTGTGGCACATTCCAGCTTTTTCCACCGTGCTCCAGCTCTGGAAGAACTGTTATGACCTGGTGGTTAGGAGCACCCGACCTGATAGTTAAACTCATACAGGACGAGCTCTGGGATGTGGGAGCTCTGCTGACCGCAAGCCCTAATCCTATCGCACACACTAGAAATAGCCGTGGAGCGCTCCTGACGCTCCCTAGGCGCCTCGTCACAGCCTAAGAGCTAGCTAGCCCTAGAGAAGAAAATAAAGCCTACCTTGCCTCAGAGAAATTCCCCAAAGGAATAGGCAGCCCCCCACATGTAATGACTGTGAGTAAAGATGAAAGTCACAAAAGCAGAAATGAGATAGGTTTCAGCAAAGGGAGGCACGACTAACTAAATAGACAGAGGATAGGAAAGGAATCTTTGCGGTCAGCACAAAAACCTACAAAAGACCACGCAGAGTGTGCAAAAGGGTCCTCCGCACCGACTCACAGTGCGGGGGTGCCACCCTGCATCCCAGAGCTTCCAGCTAGCAAGACAAAATCAAGATAACCAGCTGGACAAAGAAACAAGAACAATAATAACAATCAGGAACTTAGCTTCTGCAGGAGAAGACAGGACACCAGACAGATCCAGGAGCGAACTGAACCAATGCTAAAACATTGACAGCTGGCATGGAGAAACGATCTGAGTGGAGTTAAATAGAGCAGCAAACCAAAGGATAACCCACGTCACCTGTGTGAGGAGCTTCAGAAGCAGCAGCTCCACTCACAGCCACCAGATGGAGCCCACGGACCGAAATCACCGAAGTACCATTCATGACCACAGGAGGGAGCTCGACAACAAAATTCACAATGGTACCCCCCTTTGAGGAGGGGTCACCGAACCCTCACCAGAGCCCCCAGGCCGATCAGGATGAGCCAAATGAAAGGCACGAACTAGATCGGCAGCATGAACATCAGAGGCAAAAACCCAGGAATTATCCTCCTGACCATAACCCTTCCACTTGACCAGGTACTGGAGTTTCCGTCTCGAAACACGAGAATCCAAGATCTTTTCCACCACATGCTCCAACTCCCCCTCGACCAACACCGGGGCAGGAGGATCAACGGAGGGAACCATAGGCGCCACGTATCTCCGCAACAACGACCTATGGAACACAATATGGATGGCAAAAGAAGCAGGAAGGTCCAAACGAAATGACACAGGATTAAGAATTTCAGAAATCTTATATGGCCCAATGAAACGAGGCTTAAACTTAGGAGAGGAAACCTTCATAGGAACATGACGAGATGACAACCAAACCAAATCCCCAACCCGAAGCCGGGGACCAACACAGCGCCGGCGGATAGCGAAACATTGAGCCTTCTCCTGGGACAATGTCAAATTGTCCACCACATGAGTCCAAATCTGCTGCAACCTGTCCACCACAGTATCCACACCAGGACAGTCCGAAGGCTCAACCTGCCCTGAAGAGAAACGAGGATGGAAACCAGAATTGCAGAAAAAAGTAGAAACCAAGGTAGCCGAGCTGGCCCGATTATTAAGGGCGAACTCAGCCAAAGGCAAAAAGGACACCCAATCATCCTGATCAGCAGAAACAAAGCATCTCAGATATGTCTCCAAAGTCTGATTAGTTCGTTCGGTTTGCCCATTAGTCTGAGGATGGAAAGCCGAAGAAAAAGACAAATCAATGCCCATCTTAGCACAAAATGACCGCCAAAACCTTGAAACAAACTGGGAACCCCTGTCCGAGACGATGTTCTCCGGAATGCCATGCAAACGAACCACATGCTGGAAAAACAATGGCACCAAATCAGAGGAGGAAGGCAATTTAGACAAGGGTACCAAATGGACCATCTTAGAGAAGCGATCACAAACCACCCAAATGACCGACATCCTTTGAGAAACAGGGAGATCAGAAATAAAATCCATGGAAATATGCGTCCAGGGCCTCTACGGGACTGGCAAGGGCAAAAGCAACCCACTGGCACGAGAACAGCAGGGCTTAGCCCGAGCACAAGTCCCACAGGTCTGCACAAAAGAACGCACATCCCATGACAAAGAAGGCCACCAAAAGGATCTAGCCACCAAATCTCTGGTACCAAAGATTCCAGGATGACCAGCCAACACCAAACAATGAACCTCAGAGATAACTCTACTAGTCCATCTATCAGGGACAAACAGTTTCACCGTAGGACAACGGTCAGGTCTATCAGCCTGAAACTTCTGCAGCACGCGCCGCAAATCAGGGGAGATGGCAGACAAAATTACCCCCTCTTTAAGAATACCCGCCGGCTCCGGAACACCCGGAGAGTCAGGCACAAAACTCCTTGACAGGGCATCAGCCTTCACATTCTTAGATCCCGGAAGGTATGAAACCACAAAATCAAAACGGGAGAAAAAGAGCGACCATCGAGCCTGTCTAGGATTCAACCGTTTGGCAGACTCGAGATAAGTCAAATTCTTGTGATCCGTCAAGACCACCACGCAATGTTTAGCTCCTTCAAGCCAATGTCGCCACTCCTCGAATGCCCACTTCATGGCCAACAACTCCCGATTGCCAACATCATAATTGCGCTCAGCAGGCGAGAATTTTCTAGAAAAGAAAGCACAGGGTTTCATCACCGAGCCATCAGAACTTCTTTGCGACAAAACAGCCCCTGCTCCAATCTCAGAAGCATCAACCTCGACCTGAAACGGAAGCGAAACATCTGGCTGGCACAACACAGGGGCAGAAGAAAAACGACGCTTCAACTCCTGAAAAGCCTCTACAGCCGCAGAGGACCAATTGACCACATCAGCACCTTTCTTGGTCAAATCAGTCAACGGTTTAGCAACACTAGAAAAATTAGCGATGAAGCGACGGTAAAAATTAGCAAAGCCCAGGAACTTTTGCAGGCTCTTCACAGATGTCGGCTGAGTCCAATCATAAATGGCCTGGACCTTAACAGGGTCCATCTCGATAGTAGAAGGGGAAAAAATGAAACCCAAAAATGAAACCTTCTGAACTCCAAAGAGACACTTAGACCCCTTCACAAACAAGGAATTAGCACAAAGAACCTGGAACACCATTCTGACCTGCTTCACGTGAGACTCCCAATCATCCGAGAAGACCAAAATATCATCCAAATATATAATCAGGAATTTATCCAGGTACTCTCGGAAGATGTCATGCATAAAGGACTGAAATACTGATGGAGCATTGGAAAGCCCGAATGGCATAACCAGGTACTCAAAATGGCCCTCGGGCGTATTAAATGCTGTTTTCCATTCATCGCCCTGTTTAATACGCACAAGATTATACGCCCCTCGAAGATCTATCTTGGTGAACCAACTAGCCCCCTTAATTCGAGCAAACAGATCAGACATCAGCAGCAAAGGATACTGAAATTTGACTGTGATCTTATTAAGAAGGCGGTAATCAATACAAGGTCTCAAAGAGCCATCCTTCTTGGCCACAAAAAAGAACCCTGCTCCCAATGGTGACGACTACGGGCGAATATGACCCTTCTCCAAGGACACCTTTATATAACTCCGCATAGCGGCGTGCTCTGGCACAGATAGATTAAACAGTCGGCCCTTAGGAAACTTACTACCGGGAATCAAATTAATAGCACAATCGCAGTCCCTATGAGGAGGTAGGGCACCGGATTTGGGCTCATCAAATACATCCCGGTAATCTGATAAAAACTCAGGGACTTCAGAAGGAGTGGAAGGCGAAATTGACAACAATGGAACATCACCATGTACCCCTTGACAACCCCAGCTGGACACAGACACAGATCTCCAATCCAACACTGGATTATGGACCTGTAGCCATGGCAACCCCAAAACGACCACATCATGCAGATTATGCAACTCCAAAAAGCGAATATCCTCCTGATGTGCAGGAGCCATGCACATGGTCAATTGAGTCCAGTACTGAGGCTTATTCTTGGCCAAAGGCGTAGCATCAATTCCTCTCAATGGAATAGGATACTGCAAGGGCTCCAAGAAAAAACCACAACGCCTAGAATACTCCAAGTCCATCAAATTCAGGGCAGCGCCTGAATCCACAAATGCCATTACAGAATATGACGACAGAGAGCAAATCAGAGAAATGGACAAAAGAAATTTTGACTGTACCGTACCAATGGTGGCAGACCTAGCGAACCGCTTAGTGCGCTTAGGACAATTGGAGATAGCATGAGTGGAGTCACCACAGTAAAAACACAGTCCATTCCGACGTCTGTGTTCTTGCCGTTCAGCTCTGGTCAAAGTTCTATCACACTGCATAGGCTCAGGCCTATTCTCAGAGAACACCGCCAAATGGTGCACAGCTTTGCGCTCACGCAAGCGCCGATCGATCTGAATGGCCAATGACATAGACTCATTCAGACCAGCAGGCGTGGGAAATCCCACCATGACATCCTTAAGGGCTTCAGAAAGACCCTTTCTGAAAATTGCCGCCAGGGCACATTCATTCCACTGAGTAAGCACAGACCACTTTCTAAACTTCTGACAGTACACCTCCGCCTCATCCTGACCCTGACACAAAGCCAGCAAGATTTTCTCTGCCTGATCCACGGAATTTGGTTCATCATAAAGCAATCCTAGCGCCAGAAAAAAATTCATCAACATCACGCAATGCAGGATCTCCTGGCGCAAGGGAAAATGCCCAGTCTTGAGGGTCACCACGCAACAAAGAAATAATGATTTTTACTTGTTGAGCGGGGTCACCAGAGGAGCTGGGTTTCAAAGCTAGAAACAGTTTACAATTATTTTTGAAATTCAGAAACTTAGATCTATTTCCAGAAAATAAATCAGGAGTAGGAATTCTAGGCTCTAACATCGGATTCTGAACCACAAAATCTTGAATGTTTTGTACCCTAGCAGTGAGATGATCCATACAAGAGGACAGACCTTGAATGTCCATCTCTACACCTGTGTCCTGAACCACCCAAAGGTCTAGGGGAAAAGAAAGACAAAACACAGTGCAAAGAAAAAAAAATGGTCTCAGAACTTCTCTTATCCCTCTATTGAGATGCATTAATACTTTGGGCCAGCTGTACTGGTATGAC
The DNA here is from genome assembly GCF_032444005.1 of Ranitomeya imitator. NCBI lineage: Eukaryota > Metazoa > Chordata > Amphibia > Anura > Dendrobatidae > Ranitomeya > Ranitomeya imitator. The sequence goes on along the minus strand of NC_091291.1, from coordinate 23,170,266 downwards.
CTGGTGGTTAGGAGCACCCGACCTGATAGTTAAACTCATACAGGACGAGCTCTGGGATGTGGGAGCTCTGCTGACAGCAAGCCCTAATCCTATCACACACACTAAAAATAGCCGTGGAGCGCTCCTGACGCTCCCTAGGCGCCTCGTCACAGCCTAAGAGCTAGCTAGCCCTAGAGAAGAAAATAAAGCCTACCTTGCCTCAGAGAAATTCCCCAAAGGAATAGGCAGCCCCCCACATGTAATGACTGTGAGTAAAGATGAAAGTCACAAACGCAGAAATGAGATAGGTTTCAGCAAAGGGAGGCACGACTAACTAAATAGACAGAGGATAGGAAAGGAATCTTTGCGGTCAGCACAAAAACCTACAAAAGACCACGCAGAGTGTGCAAAAGGGTCCTCCGCACCGACTCACGGTGCGGGGGTGCCACCCTGCATCCCAGAGATTCCAGCTAGCAAGACAAAATCAAGATAACCAGCTGGACAAAGAAACAAGAACAATAATAACAATCAGGAACTTAGCTTCTGCAGGAGAAGACAGGACACCAGACAGATCCAGGAGCGAACTGAACCAATGCTAAAACATTGACAGCTGGCATGGAGAAACGATCTGAGTGGAGTTAAATAGAGCAGCAAACCAAAGGATAACCCACGTCACCTGTGTAAGGAACTTCAGAAGCAGCAGCTCCACTCACAGCCACCAGAGGGAGCCCACGGACCGAACTCACCGAAGTACCATTCATGACCACAGGAGGGAGCTCGACAACAGAATTCACAACAAAGAACATGACTAATACTCAAGATGTTGTATGATCTAAAAGTAAAAATTACCTAGATAACTGTAATTGAACATTTAATTATGTTTGTAGAATTTGCATTTTTACAAGGGGCTAATGTTTCGGAAAAGCTTATTTTACAAGGTTGCCTATTTACCGATGAACAGGACTCTTTGATCTCAATGAATGGATCTAATCTGGTATCAGATAACAACTAGGAGAGACACAACAACTCGTCTGCTGCCTCCTATTTACTCTAGGATTGGTGCATAATAACGTTTTATATGAATTCATATCAACATCCATCTCCTTTGACTGATGCTTTCAAGTCAACAGTTGAGTTAGTTTTTTTGTTCTTTTTTAATGGCCTTCAACTTGATCTCAAACCACCAAGACTTGATGGATAAACAATCTGCAAGAAGAACATTCTTGTGCAAGCCTAGATAGGTCCACCAGGGTCTTCTCCGCAGTTACCTTGATATTACCAAGCTGGTCTTCCTCTTCGCCTTGATCCTTTTATACTTACAGCTCTGATGTCCTTCACCAGTGATGACTCTCTTGGTATGATGGGTCCACAGTGAGAAAGTCGTAGATTGGTGATCCTTGCTTCGAGTTACATGTATGGCTTGATTGGTTACAGAATTGATTTGTTTGTTCTTCTTGCCACCCACAGTAGTGATAACATCCTTCCCACATTTTGAAGGTGTCGATTCATCTTCTTTATCATCCAGGTTTCCCATTCATTTGTAAAATACCAAGCTATGTACGAGCCGGATCTTCATCAACAGTGAAATGTTCCTCGATTTGAAGACCTTGTTCAGTGACTTCATTGTTGGTTTGCCCATAGCTATTCTCCTACTGACTTCCGATGTTGTTCTGATGATCTTGAGTGATCATCAATCCGAGTAGGCTGAAGTTCTTTACAAAGGTCTTGAGGTAGGTAGGTGGATGTTCTCCATCTTATGGACTGTCACGAATCCACACCGCTGCCAACAATATGTCACGATTCACACCGTGACCGTCACCCCCACATCACAGATCGGGGTGACTTTAGGCCAACAGACGGCTATCACATGTGCAGGGCGGCTTATCTTATTTATCCCTCCACTGCTACAAGGTGATGAAAAAACACACAAGGCTATTGACCTCTTAGCTTACAGCAGGGGTTTATTTTAGGTATCCCACTGCTCTTCAATATAACACAAACTGCAGGGATTTATGTATATCCCGCTTTACAGTTCTGCTTGAACTTGCAGCTCTCTGGCGCCCCTTTACCCTCAGGTCAGATTAGGTACTGCAACTAGGGTAATTAGTCACCAGAAAGGTTGCCTGCTATGTACTGGCTATTGGGCACGCTGCAGCGAGGCGATATAACTACTCCCACGCAGGCAGGAACAATAATTATCAACGCCGCAGTCGTTACAACGACTCCCAATTGCACAGCACACGGTATGCTGCCACCAGCTCCGATTAAATGGGTCCAAAGCTAACCCAAAACAGTAGCGTAATTCCCTTCAGAAGACATAGGGTACGTTTTAGAGCAGAAGAACGAACCTAGTATTTTAAATATTATACTCCATAAAAGATTTAAGGCAGTGTTTATAAAAAGTCATATAAAGATGTTACAATTTGAGACAATTGAAATATGTACAAGGTAATTATAAAATAAAGGGATTAAATGAGAAAATCAACACTTACATGTTCTCAGTTCATTTCAGGCAAAACCATGCTGGTGGGCGGAGCTCCGCCAAATGTCCCAGTGCATCAGGAGGTCTGGATAGAAACAGCTCCTTAAGTAAATCTCTGCTGACTCTCCAGGCTGGGTAACGTGGAGTCACTTATATAACCACAGCCTTGTGACATCACTAACAGGGCTGGTCTCCTCAGACCCTCCTATCTCTTCAGTCTTAGTAAATTTCACACAAGTTTGTCTAATGCCTGTATCTCCACTACAGAACATGTCAGAATCATAACACACTCAGCATTCATCTTGTATTAAGATTTGCTCTCTATAGATACTAAATTCGGGCTACTAGGGACACTCCGTTCCAGAGAAATCTGTATTTTGTTACCTGGTAGAATTAGAGGCTAGTGCTTATAGGGGCCGATAGATCCACCGAAGGAGGTTAGCAATATATACTTATTATTTTTCTAGCCCAAATCGGTGGCCCAATATCTTACTATAACCAATCAAAGAACCGCATGGCTTTGAGAAAGCTATCAGACCAGCTCTAGCTGGAGAGAGAATTGTGCCGCTACAACCGCACTAGACTTTTCTGGCTTGGGGGAAGGGCAGAGCATTGAGAAGAAAAGCTCCACTCACACATTGAAACAAAGAGAGCCAGAGAGAGAGGGGGGGGGGTTAGCCCACATCATGGGCTAGCAAGAGAAACTAATATTTATATTATACATTTTCCTCACATGGACCTTCATAAACATTTAGGTTTCAGAAAGTGATGAGTGCATAGAGGAACATGGCTGAACACATTCAGATCAGTTTTGGTTCCAACCCTGGAAGTGGCCATATTGGAGATGCACGCTTTTTTCACCTTATCTTTACACACGGCACAACAGAGACGTAAGTGCTTCATGGCATCGGCAATAATTGGGATAGAAATGTGTCCATAGACTCTTGACTTTTCTAAGAAGGAGCAGAGTACAGACACTCTCCCTGGGACTACGGAGTGACAGCAGTGAACACAAAGACATCTCAGTGCCTCTATCGTAAAGTGTTGCCCTATCTAGTGTTCAAGCGATAAAAAAAAGCTTTTGAGTCTAGATGAAGCTAGAGATTAGCAAATCGATTCAAGAACCTAAAAATCGCCCGGAATTTTACAAAAAGAATCAGATTTGCCCAAAACTGAACTTCTTGTGATTTTCTGCAGAGAAATCCAACATAATGGAAATGGCCGGCCATGATTTTGTAAGACCATAGAAAGCCGGGAAGAGGATATAAAATAAATTTTATACTCACCTATCCACAGTCCGACCCATCTGTCCTACTGCCATTGGTCCTCTGATTGACCCTTCTGTCTTCTATCATTTTCCCGAGCATCTAGCCGCTTCCAGGTGGGTTTTCCATTCTCTGGGCTCCACGGCATGAAGTGCGGTGTGACGTCATTAACGTCAAGGCATGCACCATGCGGAACGTGACGTCATGGGGTCTAGAGAACCAAAGACCGGAGTCATCGAAGTCACTGTAGACCTGGAATGAATATTTAATAAAAAAGATGAAGAAATACATGAGAAGAGTTGATTGAAGGAGGATATAAGAGGACAGACAAGGAGAGGTGATTAAAGAGGGGATTGTTTCATTGCCTTCCCAGTAGATAACATTTTATCAAATTTAACAATCCGTTGCCTCAGCTCTCCAAAAATAATGAAATGAGTATGAAGACTGTGTCCTCCAATGATGCTGAAATGAGTCTTACAGACCCTGGTTTTTACTGGTGAGATTACTTTGCTAGCTCCACCCCCAATAACGAGAAGACTCTGCTGAATCCGTCCCAGTCTACACAGTAAAACTGAAAAACGGAAAGCTCAGCCTGCTGCAGTGAACAGTGTGAAATTAGGAATATTTCATGCTCCCTATATATAAATAGTTTAAAAATAATATATTAGAAGAACAATAACAAAAAACATATAGATATATTAACATAGTAACATAGTTATTAAGGTTGAAGGAAGACTTTAAGTCCATCTAGTTCAACCCATATCCTAACCTAACATGCCCTAACAATGCTTTTCCTTAAAGGGGATGGATCTAGATAACACAGAGGGTTTACATTATGACATAGAGCAATCTCCATTCCAATGTGAAACATTTCTTAAGTTTGTCCGGAGTGATACATATGGGACAAAACTTCAAAGAAAGTGGATAAAGTTTCTGCTTCGGAAATATGAATTTTTGGAAAACGTTTGAAGGATGGAAATTTGTTTTTTTTAGTTTTGTTTTTTATTCTGTTATTTATGTTATTTAATAAAAATAAAACTGATAGATATAAACTCAATGGAATCAGATTGACTTTCAATACCAGAACTTATGTAGGAAAGTGGTGCCATTCCTGGAAAAAAAAAAAAAAAAAGTAAAACTTTTTTTTTTCTAACCTCCTGTAAATGCAAACTTTGTGGTCAATTAAGTAAAAAAAAAATGTTTAATTCAGAATATTTGTATTGCAAAATCTACTTTACATGGAGGATACTAAAGTTTCAGATCAAATAGTTATTTTGCATTACGGGAATTACGAGCCTCTAAGGAAACTTTTACAATTTTGTTCCAACCACGTTTTAAAGTAATTTAATACTCACAAAGTGGAATTCATCTCACATTCCGTTTTTTCATAGAAAAAGGAAGTGGTTTACTAAGTAGTGATGAAAAGCAGGAAGCAACTGAAATGTATCTGCACAGTCATTAAAGTAAGCGGAAAGTCCCTTTCATTGTTTATCTGGGTACAGTGCCACACAGATAGTTGTGGCTGTGTCTGGTACTGCAGTTTAATGAGGCTTAGTTCTGAGCAAGTAAATGAGACTAAACTGCAGTTCCAAGAGCAACCACTACCATATGTATGGTGCTGTTCCTGGATAAAAAATTATAAAGTGATCAGATGATCGGCAGTCAGACCTCCACTATCCAGATATCAATTGTCTGGTATCATAAGGGAATTCTAAAATAATAAAAATGAAGTTAATCAGGAAAAGTAGCAACATGGAAAATGTATTTCACTTTGGAGGACCCAACAAGTTTGTACATTACATAGAGAGCCCATTGATTTGAAAATGGAAGGGTGTAATGCACTGTTTCTCCAGTGGGGGTGCTGCAGGGAATTTGAGTATATATTTCTAAGAAAATATCAAGAAACCCTATGATCAATTTATCACTGTGGAAACATTTCAGGAGTAACTTTACTTTCAGAAAGTTTTTTTTATATATATATGATAGGCACTTAAATTGCCTGTAGATTGTGGAGGAAGGTGACGGGGACTGAGTGTTTAGACCCCCATTGATCACTCAATAGACCTCCAACCAGTGTGTAGCTCAGAAGACAGGAGCGTGAGATGAGTATGGAGTCTATAGACAGCTAATGAGTGATAGCTAGGGGTCTCAGGACCGGGACCCCCACCTAACTACAGACTAGTCAAGTGCCTGCCAAAACTTTAGTTATTCTTCAAACCAAAAATGGATTGTCCAGATTGGACAACTCTTACAATTCTAAAGAGGAGCATTCATTGCATATTCAGTCACTAGGTCAAAAATGCTGGGACATTGGCGGATTGGGTATTTTTCCCCAGTGTCTTTTTCTATTAGGGACGTAAAGATTTTATTTTTAAGTTTTCCAACATTTTTCAACTAGTAGTAACTTTTTTCGAACTGTCACGGAAGTTTCTACAGTAACTCAACGTACGACATTGTGCTCCCGTCTTGTTGACCATCGCTTTCTGTTCAGTGGAGACCAACGAAGCAGTTTGCACTGAAGATGAGTACAACATCTTTAATGACTTTAGAAACTTTCTCTCTTTTGAAAAAAAATGGGGAAGTGAAACAACCATTATAACAGAGCAAGAGGCCGCACGATGGACTGCTGCTCTATTCGAAGAACTAAAAGGAGGTTTGTGGCTGAAGGGAATTGAGATTGAAGTTCACCTTTCTGTCAACTATTGGTGGTCCCACTGATTAGATACCAAACAATATAGCATTGATCACCTATAGAGTGTAACGGAGAAGCATGCTGTTAGACTCACCAGGTGAGGTGGATACTCCAAGCCCAAAGTTCAGGTGGGCACATGGAACATGGTTGTCAATGCAGCAAATAGATGGGACATGCGGGACAGAGATAGCCGAAGAACAGGAGACTGCAGGCTGGTAGATGAGATGTAGGAAACCGCAGGCAGGCAGAAGACGTCAAGGAAACAGCATGCAGGCAGGTGGGATTCCGGAAACCATAGGTGGGCAGAGGATGTCCAGGAGTAGGAAGTATTGGCAAGAGGAAGACATCAGGAGACTTCAGACAGGTAGGCAGAAGATGTCCAGAAGACCACATGAGAGCAGGCGAGATGCAAGAAACCGCTGACAAGTGGGAGACGTCCAGGTGACCATAGGCAAAAAATCAAGACACATCCAGGAGACCGCAAGCCAGCAAGAGGGATGATGGAAATGGCTGGCAGATGGGAGATGACCAGGAAGACCACAGGCAAGCAGGCAGAAGACGTCTAGAAAATCGCAAACAGGAAAGAAGGAGACATCCAGGAGACCACAGGCAAGCAGCTGAGCTGGTCAAGGTTGTGTAGAGCAAGGCAGAGTCTAGGAACAATGAAGTCTTAATATCAATCCACATGTGTATGTATTGGTGAGCCTTATATACAGTAGGCCTGGGCAGATGCTCACGTGAATCACGCCGGGCCATCTGCAAAGCACAACGTGGGAGGGAAGCAAGGCAAAGATACAGGACAGATAAGTAACACATGCTTTTGATTGTAATACCAATCTAGACTGTTTTTCCACCTCAAGAAGGCATCTACAACCCTTCCTCCTAAGAAACTCTTTAAAGTATTTTTCTAAAAAACATTACGAAACTTCTGTAGCTGAGAGCAGTTCTAGCAAACTTGCTGCTCCACTACTGGAGAAATGGGTAGAATCACAAAGTGATAGACGACCACAGAGGAAATGTAAATTATTTCATATCTACGGTAATTTGGAATTTATATTAAGAATGAAGTCATTACCTTCCTGTGATATTAATAGAGAAGATAAAATACAAAAACTGTTTCCACCTTGCACCCAACCCATTAGTCTTAAAGCTGATAGATTAATTCTGTAGAAGTCACATATAAAGATTGAGTAAGGAGAGGAAAGTGTTGAAGCAGAGGTGAAGACAGAGGCAAATGTTACAAAATCAACAGAGATGGAGAAGTTCAAAGAATTTGGATACAGCCAGTGACCGTCGGCAAATAATGGCAGCGACTAGGCTGAATTTATAAACAATGGGTCCCTGGATAGGATGTAAAACATGACCACTTTTCAATGTTTGTCTCAAGATCCATCTGCAGGAGCACAGCGTTTCTTTGCCTCTTGACTTCATGCTTGCCTCCTGATGACTGACAGGTCCACCCGACACAATGACTGCTAGAACTGCCTGTGCTCTCAAAGCTAACCAGCATAAGAGCAGAGCTTGCTCCATGGATGTACACAAACCAAAATGGGCCCCTGTGCAAGAACAATATGGGAAGTCTTTGAAGTTCAATAATGTGCTGGGTCGGAGGTGGAAGTGGACACTTTTCTCCTTGGGGTTGCATCAATGATACATCAGCCCCTGGCTTCCACACTTTATAGCCCCCGGAAGAAGCCAGTGGTGAAACGCGCGTTGGGGTGGGGAGTCGCCACTTATACCTCCAAGTATTTATATTACACAAACCTTAATTCTGAACTCCAGTTTGCTTCCCCCTTTATTTCTGCTCAGCACTAGTTGGGGATTGTACTGTGTCTTGTAAGTTTTACCATTTGTATAGCAATAGCAATGATGCTTATTGGCTGTTGTACTTGGCTATATTCAGATACTTATTTTGTTGTACTGTTAATTCCTTTTAGGGATTTTGAGGCATCTCTCATGGTGAGACATTTCTGCTTTCACTATTGAGAATTTTGGATGATTTTCAATAAGAATAAGTAAATTATAAAGTTGATTGTTTTGGCAAGGACTTCACAACCCAACCATTTGCGAATATGAGACAACCCCTTTAACTCATATGTTGGCTTACCCAAAAGCTCATCAACGTAAGTTAGGTAGGAACACTTTCATATTGATTTATAAAGGGCCAGGGGAGACTTTAAAAGACCATGTGATGATAAATGTACTTGGGTTGTTTCAAGAAGACATTCTTCATTCTACCACGTAGATGGTGGCCCCGATGTGGAAACACCTTCTATGATGTCTCCAGGGTCTAATATGGAAAAAGTAAAGGGGTTACTCATGTGTGATGACCTTTCATAAACTTGGTGCCTTTGTTACTATAAGTAGGAGTCACTTTATGCAAATAGTTAATCCTCTTATCACGTGGAGGCAACAGATTGCACCAAGGCATGCAAATGGTGACCAGGTCAAGATCGAATGGAGAAGATAAGCATAATTAGACATTGACCATGAGGTTTGGAAAAATTATAAAGGATTGAAAACAGATAGTCTTCTTCTACAGGATAAGTGGTAACATGATGATGACCGGGGATTCCACCCATTGGATTTTTGCCAATCACGAGAACGTTCACCACTCCTCCATACACCGTCTCCGAGACTGATGGAGATAGGGGAGGACGGGTGGTTTTTTCAAAAGTGGGTCAATCAAAAGTTATCAACTTTACTGTTTAACTTCTTAAAAGTTTGGAAAGTTGGGTAACATTCCCAATCTGAACTGCAATGAAAGTCACCCAACTTTAGGTAGATAAAAGCAGGTTCCAAAAGAAAATCTGAAAGAAAGTGAAAAACTGAATTAATGGAGGCAAATCCACTTACGGAATAAGCATAATCGACTGAACACGATGATTGGCTGCAGTGGTGATGTGAAGTTACTGCGCCCAAAACATGGAGAACGGAGCTGGCACTGAATCAATTGGGGTCCACGTTCGGAAAATGAAAACCCCCTTAAAGTATGACTATGTTTATGAGAAATAATTAGAGTAAGTTGTGGTTTGAGCATTTCCCGTCATTCTATTTATTCCATTACTCACTAATAATATTTTCATTGCTAAGTTACATTTTGAAAGACTAGTTTCTGTATCATCGCATCTTACTAGGAAGCAGAATCGTTGGTTTTATGGTTACCTATTACTACAAATCTGCTATCAGATACTCAGGGAATCTTTTTGGGTCACTTATTAATGTTTTGCAACTAGAGCTGTATGAGCCCATTATATTTCCACAGAAGCTTTATTACGGTTACACTTATACATTGTAACAATATCAGATAACATTAATGAGTTTCGGACAACTTCCTCCTGATTTGTAAACCCCGGTAACGTGCCTGGCTGCATGTTTGCTCCTTTCCACTGTAATCTTATCATCGATTGAGACCTTCCCATAACAACCAGACTATAACAACCAAGACTGGGCGCACTGGTCCCTGGCACAAAATATATTTACGCAACTTTTGTTTTCCTATTCATAAAGACTGACCAGCAAACTGTATATATTCAGTGAGTAACCCTCCAGAATTCAAGAGCCACGAACCTGCAGATACAAAGTAATGACAGGAGAGGCTAATCGCAGTTTTTGGCCCCAATCTTCCTTAAAAAGAATGTACAAATATAACTAGATTGAATTTCCAAAGAGGCCACATAGAAGCAGGTAAAGGTGAATTTCCTAAAAGTGCTTCCCTAAATTTCAGAATTTTTGGTAACATTGATAATGCAACAAAGAAACAAAAATAAAATGAAATCCATATTTTTCTTTATTAATCCATCCAGTCCTTTGCTCCAAATCTGTCGTGAATCACGATGAAAACTGCAAGGAATGTACAAAGATTTTTTTATATATATATAGTCTAGAGATAATTTGCTCCTTTTTCTAAAAAGGTTCAGAATAGATCGGTCCTAGCAGTGAGACAACTGGCAACAGCAGGAGTTCTCCCCCACGGCTATGTATGATAGAGGAGGTCAGGAAGACTAAGAGGTTCAGAACAGATTAGTTCTGGCCGTGAGACAACTGGCTACAGCAGGAGCTCTCCCCAACTGCTATGTATGATAGAGGAGGTCAGGAAGACTAAGAGGTTCAGAACAGATTAGTTCTGGCCGTGAGACAACTGGCTACAGCAGGAGCTCTCCCCCACTGCTATGTATGATATAGGAGGTAAGGAAGACTAAGAGGTAGGTTCAGAACAGATTAGTTCTGGCCGTGAGACAAGTGGCAACAGCAGGAGCTCTCCCCCACTTCTATGTATGATATAGGAGGTAAGGAAGACTAAGAGGTTCAGAACAGATTAGTTCTGGCCGTGAGACAACTGGCTACAGCAGGAGTTCTCCCGCACGGCTATGTATGATAGAGGAGGTCAGGAAGACTTAAGAGGTTCAGAATGGATTAGTTCTGGCCGTGAGACAACTGGATACAGCAGGAGCTCTCCCCCACTGCTATGTATGATAGAGGAGGTCAGGAAGACTAAGAGGTTCAGAACAGATTAGTTCTGGCCGTGAGACAACTGGCTACAGCAGGAGCTCTCCCCCACTGCTATGTATGATAGAGGAGGTCAGGAAGACTAAGAGGTTCAGAACAGATTAGTTCTGGCCGTGAGACAACTGGCTACAGCAGGAGCTCTCCCCCACTGCTATGTATGATAGAGGAGGTAAGGAAGACTAAGAGCTTCAAAACTGGTTAGTTCTGGCCATGAGACAACTGGCTACAGCAGGAGCTCTCTGCACTGCTATGCATGATAGAGGAGGTCAGGAAAACTAAGAGCGTCAGAACAGATTAGTTCTGGTCCTGAGACAACTGGCTACAGCAGGAGCTCTTCCCCACTCCTGTGTATGATAGAGGAGGTAAGGAAGACTAAGAGCTTCAGAACAGATTAGTTCTGGCCATAGACAACTGGTTACAGCAGGAGCTCTTCCTCACTGCTATGCATGATAGAGGAAGTCAGGAAAACTAAGAGCTTCAGAACAGATTAGTTCTGGTCCTGAGACAACTGGCTACAGCAGAAGCTCTCCCCCACTGCTATGTATGATAGAGGAGGTAAGGAAGACTACGAGCTTCAGAACAGATTAGTTCTGGCCATAGACAACTGGATACAGCAGGAGCTCTTCCTCACTGCTATGTATGATATAGGAGATCAGGAAGATTAAGAGGTTCAGGAAAGATCGTTCCTGGCTGTCAGACAACTGGCTACAGCATAAGCTCTCACCCACTGCTTGCTATGCAACAACAGATCAGGAGAGCTAAAGCTTAGAACAGATCACTGTTCTATATGCAACTGGAGATTAGCAAAACTAAGAGGTTCAGAGCAGATCAGTTCTGGCTGTGAGGCAACTGGCTACAGCTGGAGCTCTCATCCACTGCTTGCTATGCAATAAGAGATCAAAAAGACTAAAAGGTTCAAAATAGATTGGTCCTGGCAGTGAGGCAACTGGCTACAGCAGGTGCTCTACCCCACTGCTTAGTGTGATATGGGAGATCATGAAGACTAACAGGTTCAAAGGAGATCTGTTAAGGCTGTCAGTCTACTGTCTACAGCAGCAGCTTTCCCTCACTGCTTAATATAATAGAGGAGATCAGGAAGACTAACAGGTTCAAAGGAAATTTGTTATGGCTGTCAGGCAACTGGCTACCGAAGGAGCTCCTCTTACTGATAGATATGATATAGAAGATCAGCAAAACTAATAGGTTCAGAACAGTTCGGTCTCAGCTGTAAGGCAACTGGCTGCAGCACTAGCTCTCCCCCACTGTTGTTATGCAATAAGAGACTGGGAAGACCAGGAGAATACAAAACTAGGAGGTTAAGAAAAGATCGGCCCTGGCAGTCAAGCAACTGGCTACAGCAATAACTCTGCTTCACTGCCTGCCATGTAATAAGAGATCGGGAAGACTGAGAGGTTCAAAGCAGTTCGGTGCTGACTGTGAGACAACTGGCTGCAGCAGAAGCTTTCCCTCACTGCTAGTTATGCAATAAGATATCAGGAACACTAAGGAAAATAATACCTGTGCTGTCTCCAATGTTGTTTCTTCAAGTTAATTCACTTTTTTTATTAGAAGGGAAGTGTGACTGTGACAAGGACTGCTTCTCCCAAGTGCACTAATATGCGTATGTCTTCTAGGCTGGATTTCTCATGACTAGCGCATCAAATCTCTGCAAGATAGGTATCTAATTTATTGAGGGACAAGCGCCATTACAGCCATAGCAACAATTATATACGTAAAAACTTGCTGATGGGATCCCTCTGACTCTTATAATGCAGAAAAACAGTTTATATCAGATGATCCTTGCTATAAAATATCACTGCCTGGACTGCAAATTACAAGAAGAAACTCTGCACCGGACTGCCTGTAGAATTCAGCTCTGAAGCCTACAAAACAGTGCATGCATTTATGGAGTATAAGAGATGTAAGTCAGGAGAAGAAATGATGTGTTTGCAAACTGGATTATCTTTTAATATGGATTTATTTTTCAAGTGAATGTTATAAAATTGTCAAAATAACGTTGGTCATCATTTCACATAATAACGGAGGGCATTTAGAAGCCGCTCATCTCCGGACTCACAGTCGCTCTAATTCACTCTTCTGGTTTTGATAAGTATTTTACTAGATAATCGCCTCATTGGGACAGAAGAGAGCAATCTACGAGTCAGATTTTATTAATAATCACGACCATTCAGTCAATTACATCCATTAGGGTCACGATGTCTGCGATCATCACAGCGAGCTGAATGTAACGGCTCACGTCCAACGTCCCCTAACGTAAGTCCTACAGAAAAGGCAAAAGGCAAAAAACAAACCGATGCAGGAAATGGAAGATGAAGAGTTGGGCAGTGTTCACAAGGAGGTGTAAAAAGGAAAGGATGTGCAACATTGTGTCAGCGGAGAGCTGGGTCTGATACATAGACTGCAGAGTCTGGAGAAAAGTAATGGACACTCGAAGGAATCACTGAATTGCAGCATCTCCATCAGCTCCATCGCCCCCCCAGTGTATAACATCCAACCTATTGCCCACGGTTTATAACATCCGGCCCCTCGACCCCCCAGTGTATAACATCTGGCACCTCGACCCCCTAATATATAACATCCGGCCCCTCGACCCCCTAGTGTATAACATCCGGCCCCTCAACCCCCAGTGTATAACATCCGGCCCCTCGACCCCCTAATATATAACATCCGGCTCCTCGACCCCCTAATATATAACATCCGGCCCCTCGACCCCCTAATATATAACATCCGGCCCCTCAACCCCCAGTGTATAACATCCGGCCCCTCGACCCCCTAGTGTATTGCATCCGGCCCCTCAACCCCCCAGTGTATAACATCTGGCCCCTCAACCCCCCAGTGTATAACATCCGGCCCCTCGCCCCCCAGTGTATAACATCCGGCCCCTCAACCCCCCAGTGTATAACATCCGGCCCCTCGACTCCCAGTGTATAACATCCGGCCCCTCAACCCCCAGTGTATAACATCCGGCCCCTCAACCCCCAGTGTATAACATCCGGCCCCTCGACCCCCTAGTGTATAACATCCGGCCCCTCAACCCCCAGTGTATAACATCCGGCCCCTCAACCCCCAGTGTATAACATCCGGCCCCTCGACCCCCTAGTGTATAACATCCGGCCCCTCAACCCCCCAGTGTATAACATCCGGCCCCTCGACTCCCAGTGTATAACATCCGGCCCCTCAGCCCCCAGTGTATAACATCCGGCCCCTCAACCCCCAGTGTATAACATCTGGCCCCTCGACCACCTAGTGTATAACATCTGGCCCCTCAACCCCCAGTGTATAACATCAGGCCCCTCGACCCCCAGTGTATAACATCCGGCCCCTCGCCCCCCAGTGTATAACATCCGGCCCCTCAACCCCCAGTGTATAACATCCGGCCCCTCAACCCCCAGTGTATAACATCCGGCCCCTCGCCCCCCAGTGTATAACATCCGGCCCCTCAACCCCCAGTGTATAACATCCGGCCCCTCAACCCCCAGTGTATAACATCCGGCCCCTCAACCCCCAGTGTATAACATCCGGCCCCTCGCCCCCAGTGTATAACATCCGGCCCCTCGCCCCCCAGTGTATAACATCCGGCCCCTTGCCCCCCAGTGTATAACATCCGGCCCCTCGCTCCCAGTGTATAACATCCGGCCCCTCAACCCCCCAGTGTATAACATCCGGCCCCTCGTCCCTAGTGTATAACATCCGGCCCCCAGTGTATAACATCCGGCCCCTCAACCCCCCAGTGTATAACATCCGGTCCCTCGCCCCCAGTGTATAACATCCGGCCCCTCAACTCCCCAGTGTATAACATCTGGCCCCTCGCCCCCCGGTGTATAACATCCGGCCCCTCGCCCCCCAGTGTATAACATCCGGCCCCTCGCCCCCCCAGTGTATAACATCCGGCTCCTCAACCCCCCCAGTGTATAACATCTGGCTCCTCGACCCCCTAATGCAGGGGTCCCCAACTCCAGGCCTCGAGGGCCGCCAACAGTGCAGGTTTTCAGGATTTCTTTAGTATTGCATCGGTGGTAATGTGATCATCTGCACAGGTGATGATTCCAACCCCTGTGCAATACTAAGGAAATCCTGAAAACCTGCACTGTTGGCGGCCCTCGAGGCCTGGAGTTGGGGACCACTGCCCTAATGTATAACAAACATCCGGCTCCCCGGCCCCCAGTGTATAACATCCGGCCCCTCAACCCCCAGTGTATAACATCCGGCCCCTCAACCCCCAGTGTATAACATCCGGCCCCTCGACCCCCTAGTGTATTACATCCGGCCCCTCAACCACCCAGTGTATAACATCCGGCCCCTCGCCCCCAGTGTATAACATCCGGCCCCTCAACCCCCCAGTATATAACATCCGGCCCCTCGCCCCTAGTGTATAAAATCCGGCCCCCAGTGTATAACATCCAGCCCCTCGCCCCCCAGTGTATAACATCCGACCCCCACCCCCAGTGTACAACATCCAGCCCCCAGTGTATAACATCCGGCCCCTCGCCCCCCAGTGTATAACATCCGGCCCCTCATCAACCCTCCAGTGTATAACATCCGGCCCCTCGCCCCCAGTGTATAACATCCGGCCCCTCAACCCCCCAGTGTATAACATCTGGCCCCTCGCCCCCTGGTGTATAACATCCAGCCCCTCAACCCCCCAGTGTATAACACCCTGCCCATCGCCCCCAGTGTATAACATCCGGCCCCTCAACCCCCCAGTGTATAACATCTGGCCCCTCGCCCCCTGTTGCATAACATCCGGCCCCTCGCCCCCAGTGTATAACATCCGGCCCCTCGCCCCCAGTGTATAACATCCGGCCCCTCGCCCTCAGTGTATAACATCCAGCTCCTTGCCCCCCAGTATATAACATCCGGCCCCTCGCCCCCTGGTGTATAACATCCGGCCCCTCGCCCCCAGTGTATAACATCCAGCCCCTCAACCCCCCAGTGTATAAGATCTGGCCCCTCGCCCCCTGGTGTATAACATCCGGCCCCTCGCCTCCCAGTGTATAACATCCGGCCCCTCGCCCCCCCCAGTGTATAACATCCGGCCCCTCGCCCTCAGTGTATAACATCCAGCCCCTCGCCCCCCAGTGTATAACATCTGGCCCCTCGCCCCCCAGTGTATAACATCCGGCCCCTCGCCCTCAGTGTATAACATCCGGCCCCTCGCCCCCCAGTGTATAACATCCGGCCCCTCACCCCCCAGTGTATAACATCCGGCCCCTCGCCCTCAGTGTATAACATCCGGCCCCTCGCCCCCAGTGTATAACATCCGGCCCCTCGCCCTCAGTGTATAACATCCGGCCCCTCGCCCCCCAGTGTATAACATCCAGCCCCTCACCCCCCAGTGTATAACATCCGGCCCCTCGCCCCCCAGTGTATAACATCCGGCCCCTCGCCCTCAGTGTATAACATCCGGCCCCTCGCCCCCCGGTGTATAACATCCGGCCCCTCGCCCCCCAGTGTATAACATCCGGCCCCTCGCCCCCCCAGTGTATAACATCCGGCTCCTCAACCCCCCCAGTGTATAACATCTGGCTCCTCGACCCCCTAATGCAGGGGTCCCCAACTCCAGGCCTCGAGGGCCGCCAACAGTGCAGGTTTTCAGGATTTCTTTAGTATTGCATCGGTGGTAATGTGATCATCTGCACAGGTGATGATTCCAACCCCTGTGCAATACTAAGGAAATCCTGAAAACCTGCACTGTTGGCGGCCCTCGAGGCCTGGAGTTGGGGACCACTGCCCTAATGTATAACATCTGGCTCCCCGACCCCCAGTGTATAACATCCAGCCCCTCAACCCCCAGTGTATAACATCCGGCCCCTCAACCCCCAGTGTATAACATCCGGCCCCTCGACCCCCTAGTGTATTACATCCGGCCCCTCAACCACCCAGTGTATAACATCCGGCCCCTCGCCCCCCAGTGTATAACATCCGGCCCCTCAACCCCCCAGTATATAACATCCGGCCCCTCGCCCCTAGTGTATAACATCCGGCCCCCAGTGTATAACATCCAGCCCCTCGCCCCCCAGTGTATAACATCCGACCCCCACCCCCAGTGTACAACATCCAGCCCCCAGTGTATAACATCCGGCCCCTCGCCCCCCAGTGTATAACATCCGGCCCCTCATCAACCCTCCAGTGTATAACATCCGGCCCCTCGCCCCCAGTGTATAACATCCGGCCCCTCAACCCCCCAGTGTATAACATCTGGCCCCTCGCCCCCTGGTGTATAACATCCAGCCCCTCAACCCCCCAGTGTATAACACCCTGCCCATCGCCCCCAGTGTATAACATCCGGCCCCTCAACCCCCCAGTGTATAACATCTGGCCCCTCGCCCCCTGTTGCATAACATCCGGCCCCTCGCCCCCAGTGTATAACATCCGGCCCCTCGCCCCCAGTGTATAACATCCGGCCCCTCGCCCTCAGTGTATAACATCCAGCTCCTTGCCCCCCAGTATATAACATCCGGCCCCTCGCCCCCCCAGTGTATAACATCCGGCCCCTCGCCCTCAGTGTATAACATCCAGCCCCTCGCCCCCCAGTGTATAACATCCGGCCCCTCGCCCCCCAGTGTATAACATCCGGCCCCTCGCCCTCAGTGTATAACATCCGGCCCCTCGCCCCCCAGTGTATAACATCCTGCTCCTTGACCCCCCCAGTGTGTAACATCTGGCCCCTCGGCTCCCAGTGTATAACAAACAGCCCCTCACCCCAGACCCGTTGAAGCGCCAGCCAGGCGTGAAACGGCCGTTGTCCCGCTTTGCCGCACTCTCTGTACAGCACCCCCGGTCGTGAAGATGTACAGCACGATGTTTGAATAAAGATTCCTGCACTGGATGATCGGCGAGTGCGCTCTATTTTCTTATATATTCACTATATATATATATATATATATATATATATATATATATATATATATAATTTCTAGAAAAGCAGGCAGAACTCAAAAAAACTGCTGAAAAAATAGGACTTTATTAGCCCTTACAGTCCTAATTAAGTCCTCTTTTTTCAGGCTTAGGGTCTGCCTGTCTTTGGGGTGGTGTAAGCTCTCCAGATATGGGGCCAGAGTGTACTCCCTCCACAGTAACCGGTAGATGGTGGCTTTACCCGCGTTTTCCATCCCTTTATGTATGGCTTCTTGCAGCTCTCTGAGGTCCCTCTTAGTTGGGCTTTTCTCAGGGTGTATTGCTGATTTTGGCTGGACTGGCTGCTGGTGTTCCTGGCTTGCTCTGGGTTCCAGCCACGGAGGGCTTTACGATGGTAGGAGCTGGGGTTGCTGCTCTGTATGTGCACCTTGTGTATAGTGAGCCATATGGCGAATCAATCCAGCTCTGCCCGACAGGCTATATTTGAGGTGCTGCGGTTGACCTGGAGGTCCAGGTTGAGGACTTCGGTTGGGCTGAGATGGCACTTTGTGTGGTCTAGGTAGGTTGCTGGTCCCCATACGTCACTGTTGTACAGCGGTATAAGAGTAATGACGCTGTCAAATATCTTAAGTTAAACTCTCGGTTTTCAGGTGGTACAGTTCTGATGGCGTAGAGGGTTCTGCACGCTTTTCTTCTTAGAGCCTCTGATGCTTCCTTGAGTCTCCTGGTTTGGCTTAGCTCCAGATCGAGGTAGGTATAGCTGCTGGTCTTCTCCAGTGTGGAGCCATTTTAATGCGAGGGCGGGAGGGAGGGTTTTGTTCTGGTTCCCTAGTTTTCTGGAACACCATGACTTTGGTCTTCTTTTGGTCAATGGACAGGTCCCATGTATTATCATTTCCAGCACTGCCAGGCTATCTTGAAGGCCTCTCTCGGTTGAGGAGAGTAGCAGGAGGTCATCTTCGTACAGTAAGAAGTTCACCTCTTGGTCGTGCAGACTGAGGCCTGGGGTGGAGGAGGATTCTAGGGCAACAGCCAGTCCATTTATGTAGATGTTGAAAAGGGTTGGGCTTGGCCTGCATCTCTGTCTGACCTCTCGGCTCAGCCTGAAGAAAGCCGTCCTTTTCCCATTCACCTCCACGCTGCAGTGGTTCTCAGTGTATGAGCTCTAGATTACATCATAGGTTCTGTCACCTATTCCTCTCTCCAGGAGTTTGTTCTGCCATGGTATGTAGGATTTTATTAAAGTCGTTCACTGTCAGGTTGATCTCTTGGTGGTTTGGTGTATGGGGACTTGTGGTAAAGTTCACAAGTAGCTCTTGAATCTCAGTACAGTTGGTCATGTTGGTATATTCGGTGGCAGGTTGTGGAGACCAGTCAAGTGGGGTTTTTGTGTGGGTCTCTTGTTCATGGATCTCCTGTACAGCAGTGTCTGGTGGTGGTCTGACAAGTGGGTTTCGGGGTGACTATGAAGGCATTTGTTTGCTGGGTCCATATCTGTTATGGTGCAATCCACCACACTGCTGCCCGTGTGGGAGTTTAATGTAAATCTGCCCAATGAGTCCCCTCTGAAGCGCCTATTCAGTATATAGAGCCCACGGCTCCGACGCACGTTCAGCAGTGTTCTGCCGCTTTTGTTCTCTCATAGCTGTTTCTTGCTGTCTGTACTAAGTCACTGTAAAAGGACACATCTCCCAGTACGTATGAGTCTCCATCAGGTGACAAGTAGTCCTTCTCTGTACCTGTCCTGGCGTTGAGTTCTTCACAGATAAACACTCTGCCCTTGGACAGGAATTGAGCTGCCTCTTTCTGTAGAACCTCAAAGATGTCCGGCTTCAAATATGGGGAATCCAGTGGAGGGATGTGAGCAGCACGGATGTAGATGTCCTGCTGAGAGGTCAGGATGGAGCTGCTAATCCTCATCCAGACGTGGCTGTCTCTTTTTTTAGTGCCTTGATATGTTCTTTGATCTCCTACTTGTAGCTTATTAATATGCCCCCCAGGTGCAAGAGATTCCTCCTCAGCTTGGCCGATGTCTCCAGGAGGATCTGAACGTCAATGTTTTTAGCCATTGTTTGACGTCTGGGTCATTTGCCTTGGGCCCAAAAGCTGAAGCATTCAGTCATTGAATGTTCCAGCTGCTGATAACTAAGGATGTCATATTTTGTCAATATACCTTATATTAGAGAGAGATTTTCATAGCATATAAAATCTCGTGGTGAGTTTAGGTGGCATATTTTAGGGGTCGTGGAGTCCTAATTCTCTTCTTAAGGGCCTATTAGCGTAATACTAAATATCTACTAGATAGGTACTAACTGCTAAATCAGTGGGTGTCCGACCACAAAATGCCATAATGGAGGTCCAAATTCTCCTATTGGATTGAATTTTGGGGGTGGCAGGGGACTTGCTAACCACTGAATGGGGCAACACTGCACAAGTGCGACAACAGGTCCATTCAAAAGGGAGGAATGTTGGAACCCTATTACGGTGGGAAGGCGTCTCGGCACTCGGACCTCCTCTGGTTATCATCTATCAAGTGCATAGGTGATAATTTGTTATTACTGGAATACCCCTTTAGGTGATAATGAGAAAATCTACTGACAACCAAAACAGTGGTCTTACTGGTTTTTGTAAGTGTTGTCACCCTGCTTCTAAATGCATTGAGACAGGGATGGTGCCATATTAGTGATTAAAATAAATAATGAAAGTTTTTGTTTTAAGTGTATTTTTATACATTTTTGGCAATTTTTTTTTCATATCACTATCTGTATTAAAAAAAAATGAAAAGTAGAAATCTTGCAATTCTCACATCGGCCACTGGGGCGTTTATAGACTCTAACTTCCTGCTGCATCAGGAAGTCCATGTGTATAACATCAGTGATGGTCGAACCACGACCCTATGAGAACTGTGACATCACCTATTGTGAACAGTGGATCCTGTGTTATCAGATGGGTCCTATAATCAGTTTAGTATCATAAACATTGCTATTGCTACCAACACAAAGAGCTCTCAGGTTGTAATAAATCAAACTGTTACAGAAAACAATGGCATCGTATCAAGGAAAATTGGCAAAGCTCCTTTGTCTACTGAAGGTTGTACCTGATTTGGGTCTAGGCCAATGCAAAGTAGGTGTAGGAGGAAACAACTTTTAGCACGTTCTCCTGATGGTCATCGTCAGATCTTATAATGCTGGGCCTTCTTACAGCAAATATTGACATGGAAGTGGTGTATATCTTGAGAAAAAATATTCCCATGGCTCATAGTTGTCACTTTGTGCTGCCGGTTTAGGTCATCCACCATATCAGGACACTGCCCTTCTATGAGGACAGTAGGAACCTCTTACCATTTTCTCTTCAACCATCGACATAACGTGGATTCCATAAAGATTAACCTAAATTCTGTCCTACTTTTTCACGGACAGCTATATGGGATGCATTTTGGCCTGTAGACCACCCTTGAAGGAGAAGATATCGGGGACCATCAGAAGAACCCAACCATTCAAAATCTCACTTGATGTCCATGCCTATTATTGTACAATGCTTCGTCTCATTGTCCAAAGCTGGTCATAGTTTGGACTGATGGCCAAAAATAATGTCACTTTCAATCAACTATGACATGACCAAGTACATGACCAAGCTGAATGGTAGGAAGGTATAAAAAACCTCTACATAAAAAGGTATCTCACAAATTACAATCCCTCTTGAGGGTTCCGTGATTGCCTCCAACATGAAAGTGGCTTTATGGTCAACTCATAGACTAAAGTATTTTCAGGTCCTCTCGAAAATTGGATGTCTACTACTATCTGTACAAACTTCATGTACCAACATATTAGTCATCTGGCCTCGATAAACCCAACAACCCAGATAAGAGGAAATCTACTGAGACCCACACTCCATGAATGTGATGTCATATATTAGAAACGTTCTTTTTTGTGCTAGTCATGTACATTTCCAAGAAGTAAACAGGTCATAAGGATGGGATTAGTAACACATTCAGCCCAAGATCAGTCGATAAACGGGTAAAATCTTAAAACAGTTATGATCAATGATGTCTATACGCATTCAGAAGCAAACCAGTCAACCATGAGAAGACAATGTCTACGCGACACTTAGGAGGACAGAGAGGACTGGCAGTTATTAATTTTGACCAGCTGAGCATCAAAAAGCTTCAAATTCAGGTCCATTCTTGGGACCTTTTGGTTAAGTTGGATGGCTAAGTATGTTGGCCGGTTCCATGGCACGACCCAAGCTGTGAGCCCACTGCTAATAAACTGCTTGTAGAATGCTCCTTTCCTATATAACTGCAGATTCAGAACTCAATGAGCATTCCCCACTTGTGCAGCTGCAGGTTTAAAGCTCAGTGAGTATTATCAACTTGTAGAGCTGCAGGTACGGGGCTCAGTGAGTATTCCTCGATTGAGAGACTGAGGGTTTGGAGTTCAGGGAACATTCCCTGCTCTAGATCTTCAGGATAAGAACTCAATGAGCATTCCCCGCTTGTGGAGCTGAAGGTTCAGAGCTCAGTACTTGCTCCATTCCTATATAAATGCAGGTTCAGAACTCAACGAGCATTCAATGAGCTTGTGGAGCTGCAGGTTTAGAGCTCAGTGAGTTTTATCAGCTTGTGGAGCTTCAGGTACAGGGCTCAGTGAGTATTCCCTGATTGAGAGGCTGAAGGTTTAGAGCTCGGGGAACATTCCATGCTCTAGATCTTCAGGATAAGAACTCAATGAGCATCCCCCGCTTGTGGACCTGCAGGTTCATAGCTCAATTTCTGCTCCTTTCCTAGATGACTGCAAATTCAGAGCTCAATGAGCACTCAAGGAGCTTGTGGAGCTGCAGGTACAGGGCTCAGTGAGTTTTATCAGCTTGTGGAGCTGCAGGTTTAGAGCTCAGTGAGTTTCATCAGCTTGTGGAGCTGCAGGTTTAGAGCTCAGTGAGTTTCATCAGCTTGTGGAGCTGCAGGTTTAGAGCTCAGTGAGTTTTTTTCAGCTTGTGGAGCTGCAGGTACAGGGCTCAGTGAGTATTCCTCTATTGAGAGACTGAGGTTTTGGAGCTCAGAGAACACTCCCTGCTCTGGATCTTCAGGATAAGAACTCTATGAGCATTCCCTGCTTGTGGAGCTGCAGGTGCAGAGCTCAGTTTGTGCTCCTTTCCTAGATGACTGCAAATTCAGAGCTCAATGAGCATTCAATGAGCTTGTTGAGCTGCAGGTTTAGAGCTCAGTGAGTTTTTTCAGCTTGTGGAGCTGCAGGTTTAGAGCTCAGTGAGTTTTATCAGCTTGTGGAGCTGCAGGTACAGGGCTTAGTGAGTTTTATCAGCTTGTGGAGCTGCAGGTTTAGAGCTCAGTGAGCTTTATCAGCTTGTGGAGCTGCAGGTTTAGAGCTCAGTGAGCTTTATCAGCTTGTGGAGCTGCAGGTTTAGAGCTCAGTGAGCTTTATCAGCTTGTGGAGCTGCAGGTTTAGAGCTCAGTGAGTTTTATCATCTTGTGGAGCTGCAGGTTTAGAGCTCAGTGAGTATTCCCTGATTGAGAGGCTGAAGGTTTAGAGCTCAGGGAACATTCCATGCTCTGGATCTTCATGGTAAGAACTCAATGAGCATTCCCCGCTTGTGGACCTGCAGGTTCAGAGCTCAGTTTGTGCTCCTTTCCTAGCTGACTGCAAATTCAGAGCTCAATGAGCAATCTCTGACTGAGGAGCTGCAGGGTCTTATCCCATTTCTCTCTTATGGAGGGAACAGCAGGCACATTCTTTTTTCTTCTGTAACCCTGTAGCTCCTTTGTCCTTTTTTCCTGTTTTTTTTTGTTTTATCCATGCTGCTATTTCAGTGAGTAACTGCAGCTCATACAACATGGCGTGTGGATTCTGATAACCAGCACTAACCTCGGAGGTTTCTACAATACTCAGGGGTACGATATCCAGAAGCCAAAAAGTAACACGTAACACTGTCTAACAACATTCAGTGTTTGTTTGTTTTCTATCGTTACGGAAAAACAGCCAAATCAACCCGAGGTTCTCTGTTCTGCATAAGCACTGTATACAAAAAGTAATGTATTCATTTTCCATAAACCTTTTTTGCAAAATTCTTTTTTTTTTGTTTAGGTGCATGAGAACAAAGATGGTTTGTAAAGTCCAGTGAAACATTAAGTATAAATATTTAATGTTTTTTTTTTTACTTTTTTTTGTCCTTGGCAGTAATATAGAGCTAAATAACATTTTTTTCTATCTGATTTTTCATTTCCTCCCAAGCCTGAGATACAATCTGCTTATCGGAAGAATACAGCGCTGTCACTTATATTCGGAGGTTGCTATCAACGAGGACCCACTGGCAACTATCCACGGCTACAATGAGACAAGTGTATTAATGTAAGGACTGTGGATCATTTTATTCCTCATTTATGTGAAATAGCAAACACAATAAACATAATTCATTTATAGGGTAAAAACGTTATCTCTGTGCCACTCCTTATTCGACAACGCACTGAGGAGCCCGACAAATCGTGACGTCACTCCCTGTAAACCTTCATAACCTCTCGTGTTTGCTTTATCCAACACCTTGGCTACAGATGCTCAACAATAGGATTAACTGTACTCATCTGCGCACAGACCCTGAGGAAACAAGTGATCTTTCTAAAAGACCTTTGTAACTACACCAGCTCCTTCAATCGAAGGTCCCAGCCCAGCTGACAAGCATGCCCACCATTGAGTCTGTCGTTTTTTCATCTGTAGGCCATGAGCCACCATGCCTGAGCGTAAGTAGTGTCATAGTCCCACCTAACAAAGAGTAAAACCTGCTACATGGAGTTTAAAAAGTCATTATTGTCCCCAAACCTCCAACTGGTGCTATAGTGAACCCTGTCTAGCTCCTCGTGGGAGGAGCTTATGGAACAACCCCTGCATTCTGTCTGGATAGAATTTTTAAGCTCCGTTTTACTAGTATGTGAGTCAACTGTCTTCTGAAAATAATACCTAATACCCTATACCGATCCCTGACACCATCCATGTCATTATTGCCCCCAAACCTACTACTGGTGGATATAGTGCACCCTTTCTAGCTCCTCGTGGGAGGAGCTTGTGACACAGCCCCTGTATTGTGTCTGGATAGAATTTTTAAGCTCCATTTTACCCATCTGTGCGTCAACTGTCTTCTGAAAATAATACATAATACCCTATACTGATCCCTGATAACATCCATGTCGTTATTTCCACAAAACCTCCAACTGGTGGCTATATTGTACCCTGTCTAGCTCCTCATGGGAGGAGCTTATGGAACAACCCCTGCATTTTGTCTGTGTAGAATTTTTAAGCTGCGTTTTGCCAGCTTGTGCATCAACTGTCTTCTGAAAATAATACCTAATACCCTATACTGATCCTTGACACCATCTATGTCATTATTGCCCCCAAACCCCCAACTTGTGGATATAGTGCATCCTTTCTGACTCTTCATGGGAGGAGCTTGCGACACAGCCTCTGTATTGTGTCTGGATAGAATTTTTAAGCTCCATTTTACCCATCTGTGCGTCAACTGTCTTCTGAAAATAATACCTAATACCCTATATTGATCCATCATAACATCCATTTTGCTATTCCCCAAAATCTTCGACTGGTGGCTACAGTGCACCCGGTTCTAGCTCCTCATGGGAGGAGCTTGTGGCACAACCCCTGCGCTGTGTCCATATAGAATTTTTCTGCTTTCAGTTTTGCAGTCCGTGCGTTTTCTCCATTATTTACTCTAATCAACTATGTCCAGACAGTAATACCTGTGCGTACAACATTAAAAAATAGATTTATTATTTGCTTTAATGTTTCACTTCACATAATAAACAAATAAAAACTGCAACATTGTATCTTGTTCTCTCTGTGGATTCTGACGTTACAGCTCCCTCTGCTGGCGAGACCGTTGGAATGAAAATGAGATTTCGCAAAAAATGTAATAGCCACATTCCACCAATTTGCTGCCCATCTTATTTTTCCCCCTATTATGGATTGTTTTGTAGCCCACATTTTCTTATGGGACTTGCCCTGTACTTAGATTTGTGTAAAACAGCAAGTTGTACTTAAAGGAGTCTCTAATTTTTTTAGTTGGCTTGGTTTTGGTAAACTGTTGGGCTGTCAAAACTGGGACCAGAGGGAATCCGCAGATCAGGACACCTGTGATAATAAAAGTACAGCAGTGAGTTTAAAAGTAACTTTTTTATGCACATTCATGTATAAATTTGTTTAACTTAACTCCTTCATGCTCCAAGATGTATATATCCATCATGGATGAGGTCCGGGTGCGTGAAGGCTCAGGCACTGCACAAAGAGCAGGTGCCAGCTGCGCCATACAGCTGGCGTCTGTCCCTAACAGCAGCTAGCGCCAATTATTGCTGTTTAACCCCTTAATGAAGCACTCCTCTTCCTCCTTTCCTCCTCTTCCGCCTTCTCTTCTTCCTCCTCTTCCTCCTCCTCCTCTTCCTCCTCATCCTCCTCCTCCTCTTCCTCCTCATCCTCCTCCTCTTCCTCCTCCTCCCCATCCTCCTCTTCCTCCTCTTTCTCCTCTTCCTCTTCCTCCTCTTCCTCCTCTTCCTCCTCTTCCTCCTCTTCCTCCTCTTCCTCCTCCTCCTTTCCTCTTCTTTCTCCTCTTTCTCCTCCTCCACTTGCTCCTCCTCCTCCTCTTCCTCCTCTTCCTCCTCCTCCTTTTCCTCCTCATCCTCGCCTTCCTCCTCTTCCTCCTCCTCCACTTCCTCCTTTTCCTCCTCTTTTCCTCCTCCTCCTCCTCTTCCTCCTCTTCCTCCACCTCCTTTTCCTCCTCCTCCTCTTTCTCCTCTTTCTCCTCTTCCTCCTCCTCCTCCTCTTCCTCCTCTTTCTACTCTTCATCCTCTTCCTCCTCTTTCTCCTCTTCCTCCTCCTCCTCTTCCTCCTCCTCCTCCTCTTCCTCCTCTTTCTCCTCTTCCTCCTCTTCCTCCTCTTTCCCCTCTTCCTTCTCTTTCTCCTCTTCCTCCTCCTCATTCGTCTCCTTCCATCAAAGTGTTTATCCTCTTTATATATTGCAATCATCATATTACATAGCACTGTGTACTTACAATTGCTCATTTTACCTTTCTACCCGGTTAATTCTTCTCTTTCTCCTGCTCTATGTAGAAACAGGAAGTCTCTTTTCCCTGCATTTATAATCCCCATCTTCAACTTCTGACCCAGCTGTTCCCTCATTCCACTGACATTGACTTTTGCAGTGATTCATGACTCACGCAGGGAAAATTGACCTCCTGTTTCTACATAGAGCTTAATATGATCTCACACTCAATTTTTCTTTTTTTTTACAAAGTTCAGATTTTTTTTTTAAGACACTAAAATATTAATAAAATAAAACTTGTTAAGACCCAATGAAGAATTTGTTGCTTTTAATTCACTTTATTGGATTGGAAAAAAAAAACTTTTTCATCACTTAAAAATTATATATACAGGTTTGTCACCAGGGTAAATGTACTGACGGGGAGAATTATATTTCCAGGTCATTTTTATAGCGTGTTTTTCCCCATTTGGAATTTTTTTTTTCCCATTTTTCGGTACATTATTTAGTAGAATGAACGGTGTCATTAAAAATACAAATCGTTCTCCAAAAAAAAAAGTATATCGATGGAAAATGAAAAAAAAAAAACCTGGCTCTTGGAAAAAAAAGGAGAAAACAACAAAAGAACAGAGACAAAAAGTGGCTGCACCCTTAAGGGGTTAACTTGAAAACCCCTTTAAATGGTGACAATATTTTAATTAGTAGGATTTATTGGAAATTATTGATCATGGGCTCCAAATACAGAGAATCCCACTGATCAGAAAAATTAGCCAGTTCTCTGTGTCACAGATACTGGACCGCTGCCTATTGCCGTGGTGATGATTGGTGGAGTTTTTTTTATATATAAATATATGTGTATATGTCATTTACTTTTGTAATTATATATTTTTATTTTATTACATTGCTGTTTTATATCAGTTACCACATGTGGCCACCAGAGGGCAGTGCGGCCTAAGGAGAATACAAGACAAAACCCTAATCCAGGAACAATGAGAGGCAGTAATGGCGTATGGCCACTAGATAGCACTAAAGAACAGTGTTTGCATAGTGCCCCAATCACAGTAATGAAAGGGTAAAGTAGTCCAAGTTTGCTGACCATTATAATGGATAATGACCACCTAAAGTATTGCAGTAAGGGTTTTACCATATAGGCAAGGGTGCACATCTGCAGCCCCGACGCGCGTTTTGCATAGGCTGCCTCAGGGGGGACTGTGTGGGCATGTATGCAGTATGGAACCTTTTATAAACCTTCCAGTAGCTGTATGGACTTCCAACTGCTCTAATGGCGTGCATGATGGGTCGGTTTTTGGTGGCGGGATCACGCCACTTCCTGCAATCCCAGTGACAGGGCAGGTCAAGGAAAAGTTTTCTTCCACATTAGAGGCACACGCTGTCCGGTGTGGATGCCTTGAGAGAAGCGCTACTGGAGCAGCGATGGGCATGCGCACGCAGCGATGGCCATTTTTGAACAGGGAAGAAGTGTGGGCAAACATGGTAAGTCGCAGTGGAAAAAGGAATGAAGAAAAAAAAGTATATGGGAAAACCAAAAGTGCGTGAAAGTAATAAATGGAAAAGATATATGAACTTCTTGAAAAAAGAGGAAAATGTACATGAAAAAAAAAAAAAGAGGGGTGGTCTGCGGTGTCAATGCAAACTGGAAAAAGAAAAAGGGAAGGAGGAAACAATATAAGTTGTGATCTACCAGTTAGCACATGTGGCCACCAGAGGGCGGTGTGGCCTGTAGTAAGCAGCAGGCGCTCGTTTCTCGCCATTATTAATGTGCGCGGTGAGAGCGCAGATTGAACGATAAACTAATTATTGTAAATGAGAAACGAGGGAACATATTGAAGAACATATTTAGCTCCCTGGTGTTTTGTGGAAATTACGGCTCCAGCAGTCGCACCTCGGCGCACAGCTCGCACGATTCCCACATATTCTGTTTACACAACACTGAGCGGTTAATGACAACTAAACATAAAGTGATAATATACTAAAGAGGGGAAAGGGGAAAGGAGGTGTTTGTCTAATCGTGAAAAATTGGAGTTTCCCACAGTTATCTCATATGGAAAACCCATAATGGATTGTCAGGAGATGCCGAGTTATCACCCAGCACCAGAACCAGGAACAAGTCTACTCCCGATCATCAGACATCACTGTCACTGGACCGCAGCAACTCAGACACTTACACAAAATCCCAGAACGTTCAAACAATGAAACAATTGTGAAAGCTGTATAAGTATGATTATACAATACATTACTGATCCTGCATTATACTCCAGAGCTGCACTCACTATTCTGCTGGTGCAGTCACTGTGTACATACATTACATTACTGATCCTGAGTTACATCCTGTATTATACCCCAGAGCTGCACTCACTATTCTGCTGGTGCAGTCACTGTGTACATACATTACATTACTGATCCTGAGTTACATCCTGTATTATACTCCAGAGCTGCACTCACTATTCTGCTGGTGCAGTCACTGTATGCATACAGTACAGTAAAGATCCTGAGTTACATTCTGTATTATACTCCAGAGCTGCACTCACTATTCTGCTGGTACAGTCACTGTGTACCTACATTACATTACTGATCCTGAGTTACATCCTGTATTATACCCCAGAGCTGCACTCACTATTCTGCTGGTGCAGTCACTGTGTACATACATTACATTACTGATCCTGAGTTACATCCTGTATTATACCCCAGAGCTGCACTCACTATTCTGCTGGTGCAGTCACTGTGTACATACATTACATTACTGATCCTGAGTTATATCCTGTATTATACCCCAGAGCTGCTCTCACTATTCTGCTGGTGCAGTCACTGTGTACATACATTACATTACTGATCCTGAGTTACATCCTGTATTATACCCCAGAGCTGCTCTCACTATTCTGCTGGTGCAGTCACTGTGTACATACTGTTGTGAATTCTGTGATCAAGCTCCCTCCTGTGGTCACGAGTGGTACTGCGGCTTCTGAGTTTCCTTCCTCAGGTGATGAGGTTAAGTCGTTAGGTGCTGCTCTATTTAACTCCACCTAGTGCTTTGATCCTGGCCTCCAGTCAATGTTCTAGTATTGGTCTTGCTTCCTCCTGGATCGTTCCTGTGGCCTGTCTGCTCAGCATAAGCTAAGTTCTGCTTGTGTTACTTTTGTTGCTATATTTTCTGTCCAGCTTGCTTTTTTGGTTTTGCTTGCTTGCTGGAAGCTCTGAGACGCAGAGGGAGCACCTCCGTACCGTTAGTCGGTGCGGAGGGTCTTTTTGCCCCTCTGCGTGGTTGTTTGTAGGTTTTTGTGTTGACCGCAAAGCTATCTTTCCTATCCTCGGTCTATTCAGTAAGTCGGGCCTCACTTTGCTAAATCTATTTCATCTTTGTGTTTGTATTTTCATCTTACTCACAGTCATTATATGTGGGAGGCTGCCTTTTCCTTTGGGGAATTTCTCTGAGGCAAGGTAGGCTTATTTTCTATCTTCAGGCTAGCTAGTTTCTCAGGCTGTGCCGAGTTGCATAGGGAGCGTTAGGCGCAATCCACGGCTGCCTCTAGTGTGGTGTGATAGGATTAGGGATTGCGGTCAGCAGAGTTCCCACGTCTCAGAGCTCGTCCTATGTTTTGTGGTTTTTGTCAGGTCACTGTATGTGCTCTGACCTCTATGTCCATTGTGGTTCTGAATTACCTATTCATAACAGTACTGCAGGCCCAAACTACTATGCTTCTCAATAGAGGGAAAAAAGTTCTGAGACCATTTTTTTTTTCTTTGCACTGTGTTTTGCCTTTTTTTCCCCTAGACATTTGGGTGGTTCAGGACACAGGTGTGGTGATGGACATTAAAGGTCTGTCTTCATGTGTGGATCTTCTCACTGCAAGAGTACAAAATATTCAAGACTTTGTGGCTCAGAATTCTATGTTAGAACCAAGAATTCCTATTCCTGATTTGTTTTCTGGAGATAGAGCTAAGTTTCTGAGTTTCAAAAATAATTGCAAACTGTTTCTGGCGTTGAAACCTCGCTCCTCTGGTGACCCAGTTCAACAAGTTAGGATCATTATTTCTTTATTACGTGGCGACCCTCAAGACTGGGCATTTTCTCTTGCGCCAGGAGATCCTGCATTATGTAATATTGATGCGTTTTTTCTGGCGCTCGGATTACTGTACGATGAACCTAATTCAGTGGATCAGGCAGAGAAAAATTTGCTGGCTCTGTGTCAGGGTCAGGATGAGGTAGAGATATATTGTCAGAAGTTTAGGAAGTGGTCCGTACTCACTCAATGGAATGAATCTGCGCTGGCAGCAATCTTCAGAAAGGGTCTCTCTGAAGCCCTTAAGGATGTCATGGTGGGATTTCCTATGCCTGCTGGTCTGAATGAGTCTATGTCTTTGGCCATTCAGATCGGTCGACGCTTGCGTGAGCGTAAATCTGTACACCATTTGGCGGTATTATCTGAGCATAAACCTGAGCCTATGCAATGTGATAGGACTTTGAAAGGCAAGAACACAGACGTCAGAATGGGCTGTGTTTCTACTGTGGTGATTCCACTCATGCTATCTCCGATTGTCCTAAGCGCACTAAGCGGTTCGCTAGGTCTGCCACCATTGGTACGGTACAGTCGAAATTTCTTTTGTCCGTTACCTTGATCTGCTCTTTGTCATCGTATTCTGTCATGGCATTTGTGGATTCAGGCGCTGCTCTGAATTTGATGGACTTGGAGTTTGCTAGGCGTTGTGGGTTTTTCTTGGAGCCCTTGCAGTGTCCTATTCCATTGAGAGGAATTGATGCTACGCCTTTGGCCAAGAATAAGCCTCAATACTGGACCCAGTTGACCATGTGCATGGCTCCTGCACATCAGGAGGATATTCGCTTTCTGGTGTTGCAAAATCTGCATGATGTGGTCGTGTTGGGGTTGCCATGGCTACAAGTCCATAACCCAGTATTAGATTGGAAATCAATGTCTGTGTCCAGCTGGGGTTGTCAGGGGGTACATGGTGATGTCCCATTTCTGTCTATTTCATCATCCACCCCTTCTGAGGTTCCAGAGTTCTTGTCTGATTACCGGGATGTATTCGATGAGCCCAAGTCCAATGCCCTACCTCCGCATAGGGATTGTGATTGTGCTATCGATCTGATTCCTGGTAGTAAATTCCCAAAAGGTCGACTGTTTAATTTATCTGTGCCTGAGCACGCCGCTATGCGGAGTTACGTAAAAGAATCCTTGGAGAAGGGTCATATTCGGCCGTCGTCATCGCCATTGGGAGCAGGGTTCTTTTTTGTGGCCAAGAAGGATGGTTCGCTTAGACCTTGTATTGATTACCGCCTTCTAAATAAAATCACGGTCAAATTTCAGTACCCCTTGCCGCTGCTATCTGATTTGTTTGCTCGGATTAAGGGGGCTAGTTGGTTCACCAAGATAGATCTTCGTGGTGCATATAATCTTGTGCGTATTAAACGGGGCGATGAATGGAAAACTGCATTTAATACGCCCGAGGGCCATTTTGAGTACCTGGTTATGCCATTCGGACTTGCCAATGCTCCATCAGTGTTTCAGTCCTTTATGCATGACATCTTCCGAGAGTATCTGGATAAATTCCTGATTGTATACTTGGATGATATTTTGGTCTTCTCGGATGATTGGGAGTCTCATGTGAAGCAGGTCAGAATGGTGTTCCAGGTCCTGCGTGCTAATTCTTTGTTTGTGAAGGGATCAAAGTGTCTCTTTGGTGTTCAGAAGGTTTTATTTTTGGGGTTCCTTTTTTCCCCTTCTACCATCGAGATGGACCCTGTTAAGGTCCAGGCCATTTATGATTGGACTCAGCCGACATCTCTGAAGAGTCTGCAAAAGTTCCTGGGCTTTGCTAATTTTTATCGTCGCTTCATCTGTAATTTTTCTAGTGTTGCTAAACCATTGACCGATTTGACCAAGAAGGGTGCTGATGTGGTCAATTGGTCTTCTGCTGCTGTGGAAGCTTTTCAAGAGTTGAAGCGTCGTTTTTCTTCTGCCCCTGTGTTATGTCAACCAGATGTTTCGCTCCCGTTCCAGGTCAAGGTTGATGCTTCTGAAATTGGAGCGGGGGCTGTTTTGCCGCAAAGAGGTGCTGATTGCTCGGTGATGAAGCCATGCGCCTTCTTTTCCAGGAAGTTTTCGCCTGCTGAGCGAAATTATGATGTTGGCAATCGAGAGTTGCTAGCCATGAAGTGGGCATTCGAGGAGTGGCGTCATTGGCTTGAAGGAGCTAAGCATCGCGTGGTGGTCTTGACTGATCACAAGAACTTGACTTATCTCGAGTCTGCCAAACGGTTGAATCCTAGACAGGCTCGTTGGTCGCTGTTTTTCTCCCGTTTTGACTTTGTGGTTTCATACCTTCCGGGCTCTAAAAATGTGAAGGCGGATGCCCTGTCTAGGAGTTTTGTGCCCGACTCTCCGGGTTTGCCTGAGCCGGCGGGTATTCTCAAAGAGGGAGTAATTGTGTCTGCCATCTCCCCTGATTTGCGGCGGGTGCTGCAAAAATTTCAGGCTAATAAACCTGATCGTTGCCCAGCAGAGAAACTGTTTGTCCCTGAGAGGTGGACAAATAAAGTTATCTCTGAGGTTCATTGTTCGGTGTTGGCTGGT
Organism: Ranitomeya imitator; assembly: GCF_032444005.1. NCBI lineage: Eukaryota > Metazoa > Chordata > Amphibia > Anura > Dendrobatidae > Ranitomeya > Ranitomeya imitator. The sequence continues at coordinate 23,136,804 of NC_091291.1, read as the reverse complement.
CATCCTGGAATCTTTGGTACCAGAGATTTGGTGGCTAGATCCTTTTGGTGGCCGTCTCTGTCGCGGGATGTGCGTTCTTTTGTGCAGTCCTGTGGGATTTGTGCTCGGGCCAAGCCCTGCTGTTCTCGTGCCAGTGGGTTGCTTTTGCCCTTGCCGATCCCGAAGAGGCCTTGGACACATATCTCTATGGATTTTATTTCGGATCTCTCCGTCTCTCAAAAAATGTCGGTCATTTGGGTAGTTTGTGATCGCTTTTCTAAGATGGTCCATTTGGTACTCTTGTCTAAATTACCTTCCTCCTCTGATTTGGTGCCATTGTTCTTCCAGCATGTGGTTCGTTTACATGGCATCCCGGAGAACATCGTTTCTGACAGAGGTTCCCAGTTTGTTTCAAGGTTTTGGCGAGCCTTTTGTGCTAGGATGGGCATTGATTTGTCTTTTTCCTCGGCTTTCCATCCTCAGACAAATGGCCAGACTGAACAAACCAATCAGACCTTGGAAACATATCTGAGATGCTTTGTTTCTGCCGATCAGGATGATTGGGTGTCCTTTTTGCCTTTGGCTGAGTTCGTTCTTAATAATCGGGCCAGCTCGGCTACCTTGGTTTCACCGTCTTTCTGCAATTCTGGGTTCCATCCTCGTTTCTCTTCAGGGCAGGTTGAGTCTTCGGACTGTCCTGGTGTGGATACTGTGGTGGACAGGTTGCAGCGGATTTGGACTCATGTAGTGGACAATTTGACCTTGTCCCAGGAGAAGGCTCAACGTTTCGCTAATCGCAGACGCTGTGTGAGTCCCCGACTTCGTGTTGGGGATTTGGTTTGGTTGTCATCTCGTTATATTCCTATGAAGGTTTCCTCTCCTAAGTTTAAGCCTCGTTTCATTGGTCCATATAGGATTTCTGAGGTTCTTAATCCTGTGTCTTTTCGTTTGACCCTTCCAGATTCTTTTTCCATCCATAACGTATTCCATAGGTCATTGTTGCGGAGATACGTGGCGCCTGTGGTTCCATCTGTTGATCCTCCTGCCCCGGTTTTGGTGGAGGGGGAGTTGGAGTATATAGTGGAGAAGATTTTGGATTCTCGTGTTTCGAGACGGAAACTCCAGTATCTGGTTAAGTGGAAGGGTTATGGTCAGGAAGATAATTCCTGGGTCTTTGCCTCTGATGTCCATGCTGCCGATCTTGTTCGTGCCTTTCAAATGGCTCATCCTGGTCGGCCTGGGGGCTCTGGTGAGGGTTCGGTGACCCCTCCTCAAGGGGGGGGGGTACTGTTGTGAATTCTGTGATCAAGCTCCCTCCTGTGGTCACGAGTGGTACTGCGGCTTCTGAGTTTCCTTCCTCAGGTGATGAGGTTAAGTTGTTAGGTGCTGCTCTATTTAACTCCACCTAGTGCTTTGATCCTGGCCTCCAGTCAATGTTCTAGTATTGGTCTTGCTTCCTCCTGGATCCTTCCTGTGGCCTGTCTGCTCAGCATAAGCTAAGTTCTGCTTGTGTTACTTTTGTTGCTATATTTTCTGTCCAGCTTGCTTTTTTGGTTTTGCTTGTTTGCTGGAAGCTCTGAGACGCAGAGGGAGCACCTCCGTACCGTTAGTCGGTGCGGAGGGTCTTTCTGCCCCTCTGCGTGGTTGTTTGTAGGTTTTTGTGTTGACCGCAAAGCTATCTTTCCTATCCTCGGTCTATTCAGTAAGTCGGGCCTCACTTTGCTAAATCTATTTCATCTCTGTGTTTGTATTTTCATCTTACTCACAGTCATTATATGTGGGGGGCTGCCTTTTCCTTTGGGGAATTTCTCTGAGGCAAGGTAGGCTTTTTTTTCTATCTTCAGGCTAGCTAGTTTCTCAGGCTGTGCCGAGTTGCATAGGGAGCGTTAGGCACAATCCACGGCTACCTCTAGTGTGGTTTGATAGGTTTAGGGATTGCGGTCAGCAGAGTTCCCACGTCTCAGAGCTCGTCCTATGTTTTTTGGTTTTTGTCAGGTCACTTGTGTGCTCTGAACTTCAAGGTCCATTGTGGTTCTGAATTACCTATTCATAACAACATACATAACATTACAGATCCTGAGTTACAGCCTGTATTATACTCCAGAGCTGCACTCACTATTCTGCTGGTGCAGTCACTGTGTACATACATAACATTACAGATCCTGAGTTACATCCTGTATTATACCCCAGAGCTGCACTCACTATTCTGCTGGTGCAGTCACTGTGTACATACATTACATTACTGATCCTGATTTACATCCTATATTATACCCCAGAGCTACACTCACTATTCTGCTGGTGCAGTCACTGTGTACATACATAACATTACATATCCTGAGTTACAGCCTGTATTATACCCCAGAGCTGCACTCACTATTCTGCTGGTGCAGTCACTGTGTACATACATTACATTACTGATCCTGAGTTACATCCTGTATTATACTCCAGAGCTGCACTCACTATTCTGCTGGTGCAGTCACTGTGTACCTACATTACATTACTGATCCTGAGTTACATCCTTTATTATACCCCAGAGCTGCACTCACTATTCTGCTGGTGCAGTCACTGTGTACATACATAACATTACAGATCCTGAGTTACATCCTGTATTATACTCCAGAGCTGCACTCACTATTCTGCTGGTGCAGTCACTGTGTACATACATTACATTACTGATCCTGAGTTACCTCCTGTATTATACCCCAGAGCTGCACTCACTATTCTGCTGGTGCAGTCACTGTGTACATACATTACATTACTGATCCTGAGTTACATCCTGTATTATACTCCAGAGTTGCACTCACTATTCTGCTGGTGCAGTCACTGTGTACATACATTACATTACTGATCCTGAGTTACATCCTGTGTTATACTCCAGAGCTGCACTCACTATTCTGCAGGTGCAGTCACTGTGTACATACATTACATTACTGATCCTGAGTTACATCCTGTATTATACCCCAGAGCTGCACTCACTATTCTGCTGGTGCAGTCACTGTGTGCATACATTACATTACTGATCCTGAGTTACATCCTGTATTATACCCCAGAGCTGCACTCACTATTCTGCTGGTGCAGTCGCTGTGTACATACATTACATTACTGATCCTGAGTTACCTCCTGTATTATACTCCAGAGCTGCACTCACTATTCTGCTGGTGCAGTCACTGTGTACATACATTACATTACTGATCCTGAGTTACATCCTGTATTATACCCCAGAGCTGCGCTCACTATTCTGCTGGTGCAGTCACTGTGTACATACACTGTTTTTTCTTGGTATTTTGACATTGTTTATGATGGGCATTCTAATATTGTTTGTGTGGTGTGCACTCTGATACTTTTTTGATGGGCACTGATACTTTTTATGGTGGGCACTCTTGATACTTTTTATGATGGGCACTGATACTTTTTATGGTGGGCACTCTGATACTTTTTATGGTGGGCACTCTGATACCTTTTATGGTGGGCACTCATACTTTTTATTGTGGGCACTCTGATACCTTTTATGGTGGGCACTCATACTTTTTATTGTGGGCACTCTGATACGTTTTATGGTGGGCACTCTGATACTTTTTATGGTGGGCACTCTGATACGTTTTATGGTGGGCACTCTGATACGTTTTATGGTGGGCACTCTCATACTTTTTATTGTGGGCACTCTGATACGTTTTATGGTGGGCACTCTCATACTTTTTATTGTGGGCACTCTGATACTTTTTATGGTGGGCACTCTGATACGTTTTATGGTGGGCACTCTGATATGTTTAATGGTGGGCACTCTGATACGTTTTATGGTGGGCACTCTCATACTTTTTATTGTGGGCACTCTGATACTTTTTATGGAGGGCACTCTGATACTTTTTTGGTGAGCACTCTGATACTTTTTATGATGGGCACTGATACTTTTTATGGTGGGCACTCTGATACTTTTTATGGCGGGCCCTCTACTTGATACTTTTTATGGTGTGCATTATGATACTTTTTATTGTGGGCACTCTGATAATTTTTATGGTTGGCACTCTGTCTGATACTTTTTTATTGTGGACACTGTCTGATACTTTTTATTGTCGGCACTGAGATACTTTTTTATGGTGGGCACTCTGTCTGATACTTTTTATGATGGGCACTCTGATACTTTTTATAGTGAGCATTCTAATGCTTTTTATGGTGGGCATTCTGATGCTTTTTATGATGGGCACTCTGTCTGATACTTTTTATAGTGGGCACTGTGACTGATCCTTTTTATGGTGGGCACTCTGTTTGATCCTTTTTATGGTGGGCACTCTGCTCCTTTTTATGGTGGGCACCCTGTCTGATACTTTTTATAGTTGCACTCTGATACTTTTTATGGTGGGCACTTTGACTGATCTTTTCTATGGTGGGAACTCTGATCTTTTTTATGGTGGGCACTCTGATACTTTTTATGGTGGACACTCTGATACTTTTCATGGTGAGCACTCGGTCTGACACTTTTTGTTGTGGGCACTCTGATACTTTTTATGGTGGGCACTCGGTCTGACACTATTTATGGTGAGCACTCTGAATGACACTGTTTATGGTGGGCACTCTGGATGACACTGCTTATGGTGAGCAGTCGGAATGACACTGTTTATGGTGGGCACTCGGGATGCCATTATTTATGGTGGGCACTCTGGATGACACAGTTTATCGTGGGCACTCTGGCTGACACTGTTTATGGTGGGCACTCTGGATGACACTGTTTATGATAAGCACTCTGGATGACACTGTTTATGGTGAGCACTCTGGATGACACTGTTTATGGTGGGCACTCTGGATGACACTATTTATGGTGAGCACTCTGGATGACACTGTTTATGGTGGGCACTCTGGATGACACTGTTTATGGTGGGCACTCTGGATTACACTGCTTATGGTGGGCACTCAGGAAGACACTGTTTATGGTGGGCACTCTGGATGACACTACTTATGGTGGGCACTCTGGCTGACACTATGGTGAGCACTCTGGATGACACTGTTTATGGTGGGCACTCTGGCTGACACTATTTATGGTGGGCACTCTGGCTGACACTATTTATGGTGGGCACTCTGGATGACACTATTTATGGTGAGCACACCTGATGACACTTTTTATGGTGGGCACTCTGGATGACAGTGTTTATGGTGGGCACTCTGCATGACATTATTTATGGTGGGCACTCTGGATGACACTGTTTATGGTGGGCACTCTGGATGACAATATTTATGGTGGGCACTCTGGATGACAATATTTATGGTGGGCACTCTGGATAACACTATTTATGGTGAGCACTCTGGATGACAATATTTATCGTGGGCACTCTGGATGACACTATTTATGGTGGGCACTCGGGATGCTATTATTTTTGGTGGGCACTCTGGATGACAGTTTATCGTGGGCACTCTGGCTGACACTGTTTATAGTGGGCACTCTGGATGACACTGTTTATGATGGGCACTATGGATTACACTGCTTATGGTGGGCACTCTGGATGACAGTGTTTATGGTGGGCACTCTGGATTACACTGCTTATGGTGGGCACTCTGGATGACAGTGTTTATGGTGGGCGCTCTGGATGACACTGTATATGATGGGCACTCTGAATGACACTATTTATGGTGGGCACTCTGGATGACACTACTTATGGTGGGCACTCTGGATGACAATATTTATGGTGAGCAATCTGGATGACACTGTTTATGGTGGGCACTCTGGATGACACTACTTATGGTGGGCACTCTGTATGACACTATTTATGATGGGCACTCTGGATGACACTGTTTATGGTGGGCACTCTGGATGACACTATTTATGGTGAGCACTCCTGATGACACTTTATGGTGGGCACTCTGGCTGACACTTTTTATAGTGGGCACTCTGGATGACAGTGTTTATGGTGGGCACTCTGGATGACATTAGCTATGGTGGGCATTCTGGATGACACTGTTTATGGTGGGCATTCTGGATGACAATATTTATGGTGGGCACTCTGGATGACAATATATTTGGTGGGCACTCTGGATAACACTATTTATGGTGGGCACTCTGGATGACAATATATATGGTGGGCACTCTTGATGACATTATTTATGCTGGGCACTCTGGATGACATAAATTATGGTGGGCACTCTGGATGACACTGTTTATCGTGGGCACTCTGGATAACAATATTTATGGTGGGCACTCTGGATGACAATATTTATGGTGGGCACTCTGGATGACAGTGTTTATGGTGGGCAATCTGGATGACATTATTTATGGTGGGCACTCTGGATAACACTATTTATGGTGGGCACTCTGGATAACAATATTTATGGTGGGCACTCTGGATGACATTATTTATGGTGGGCACTCTGGATAACACTATTTATGGTGGGCACTCTGGATGACAATATTTATGGTGGGCACTCTGGATGACAGTGTTTATGGTGGGCACTCTGGATGACACTGTTTATGGTGGGCACTCTGGATGACACTGTTTATGGTGAGCACACTGGATGACACTGTTTATTGTGGGCCCTCTGGATGATACTGTTTATTGTGGGCACTCTGGATGACACTGCTTATGGTGGGCACTCTGGATGACACTGTTTATGGTGGGCACTCTGGATGACACTGTTTATGGTGGGCACTCTGGATGACACTATTTATGGTCGGCACTCTGGATGACAATATTTATAGTGAGCACTCTGGATGACACTGTTTATGGTGGGCACTCTGGATGACACTATTTATTGTGAGCACTCTGGATGACACTGTTTATGGTGGGCACTCTAGATGACACTGTTTATGGTGGGCACTCTGGATTACACTGCTTATGGTGGGCACTCTGGATGACACTGTTTATGGTGGGCACTCTGGATGACACTATTTATGGTCGGCACTCTGGATGACAATATTTATGGTGAGCACTCTGGATGACACTGTTTATGGTGGGCACTCTGGATGACACTATTTATTGTGAGCACTCTGGATGACACTGTTTATGGTGGGCACTCTAGATGACACTGTTTATGGTGGGCACTCTGGATTACACTGCTTATGGTGGGCACTCTGGAAGACACTGTTTATGGTGGGCACTCTGGATGACACTACTTATGGTGGGCACTCTGGCTGACACTATTTATGGTGAGCACTCTGGATGACACTGTTTATGGTGGGCACTCTGGCTGACACTATTTATGGTGAGCACACCTGATGACACTTTTTATGGTGGGCACTCTGGATGACACTGTTTATGGTGGGCACTCTGGATGACACTGTTTATGGTGGGCACTCTAGATGACAATATTTATGGTGGGCACTCTGGATGACAATATTTATGGTGGGCACTCTGGATAACACTATTTATGGTGAGCACTTTGGATGACAATATTTATCGTGGGCACTCTGGATGACACTATTTATGGTGGGCACTCGGGATGCTATTATTTTTGGTGGGCACTCTGGATGACAGTTTATCGTGGGCACTCTGGCTGACACTGTTTATAGTGGGCACTCTGGATGACACTGTTTATGATGGGCACTCTGGATTACACTGCTTATGGTGGGCACTCTGGATGACGGTGTTTATGGTGGGCACTCTGGATTACACTGCTTATGGTGGGCACTCTGGATGACAGTGTTTATGGTGGGCGCTCTGGATGACACTGTTTATGATGGGCACTCTGAATGACACTATTTATGGTGGGCACTCTGGATGACACTACTTATGGTGGGCACTCTGGATGACAATATTTATGGTGAGCAATCTGGATGACACTGTTTATGGTGGGCACACTGGATGACACTACTTATGGTGGGCATTCTGTGTGACACTATTTATGATGGGCACTCTGGATGACACTGTTTATGGTGGGCACTCTGGATGACACTATTTATGGTGAGCACTCCTGATGACACTTTATGGTGGGCACTCTGGCTGACACTTTTTATAGTGGGCACTCTGGATGACAGTGTTTATGGTGGGCACTCTGGATTACATTAGCTATGGTGGGCATTCTGGATGACACTGTTTATGGTGGGCATTCTGGATGACAATATTTATGGTGGGCACTCTGGATGACAATATTTTTGGTGGGCACTCTGGATAACACTATTTATGGTGGGCACTCTGGATGACATAAATTATGGTGGGCACTCTGGATGACACTGTTTATCGTGGGCACTCTGGATAACAATATTTATGGTGGGCACTCTGGATGACATTATTTATGGTGGGCACTCTGGATAACACTATTTATGGTGGGCACTCAGGATGACAATATTTATGGTGGGCACTCTGGATGACAGTGTTTATGGTGGGCAATCTGGATGACATTATTTATGGTGGGCACTCTGGATGACACTGTTTATGGTGGGCACTCTGGATGACACTGTTTATGGTGAGCACAATGGATGACACTGTTTATTGTGGGCCCTCTGGATGATACTGTTTATTGTGGGCACTCTGGATGACACTGTTTATGGTGGGCACTCTGGATGACACTGTTTATGGTGGGCACTCTGGATGACACTATTTATGGTGGGCACTCTGGATGACAATATTTATGGTGGGCACTCTGGATGACACTATTTATGGTGGGCACTCTGGATGACACTGTTTATGGTGGGCACTCTGGATGACACTTTTTATGGTGGGCACTCTGGATGACACTTTTTATGGTGGGCACTCTGGATGACACTGTTTATGGTGAGCACTCTGAATGACACTGTTTATGGTGGGCACTCTGGATGACACTGTTTATGGTTGCACTCTCACTGACACTGTTTATGGTGGGCACTCTGGAATGCACTGTTTATGGTGGGCACTCTGGATGACAATATTTATGGTGGGCACCCTGGATGACAATATTTATGGTGGGCACTCTGGATAACACTATTTATGGTGGGCACTCTGGATAACACTATTTATGGTGGGCACTCTGGATGACAATATTCATGGTGGGCACTCTGGATGACAGTGTTTATGGTGGGCACTCTGGATGACACTGTTTATGGTGGGCACTCTGGATGACAATATTTATGGTGAGCACTCTGGATGACACTGTTTATGGTGAGCACACTGGATGACACTGTTTATTGTGGGCCCTCTGGATGATACTGTTTATTGTGGGCACTCTGTATGACAGTGTTTATGGTGGGCACTCTGGATGACACTGTTTATGGTGGGCACTCTGGATGACACTATTTATGGTGGGCACTCTGGATGACAATATATATGGTGGGCACTCTGGATGACACTATTTATGGTGGGCACTCTGGATGACACTGTTTATGGTGGGTACTCTGGATGACACTTTTCATGGTGGGCACTCTGGATGACACTTTTTATGGTGGGCACTCTGGATGACACTGTTTATGGTGAGCACTCTGAATGACACTGTTTATGGTGGGCACTCTGGATGACACTGTTTATAGTTGCACTCTCACTGACACTGTTTATGGTGGGCACTCTGGATGACACTGTTTATGGTGGGCACTCTGGATGACATTGTTTATGGTGAGCACTCTGGATGACACTATTTATGGTGGGCACTCTGGATGACACTGTTTATGGTGGCCACTCTGGAAGACATTGTTTATGGTGAGCACTCTCACTGACACTGTTTATGGTGAGCACTCTGGATGACACTGTTAATGGTGAGCGCTCTGGATGACACTATTTATGGTGGGCACTCTGGATGACACTGTTTATGGTGGGCACTCTGGATGACATTGTTTATGGTGAGCACTCTGGATGACACTGTTTATGGTGGGCACTCTGGATTACACTGTTTATGATGGGCACTCTGGATGACAGTGTTTATGGTGGGCGCTCTGGATGACACTGTTTATCGTGAGCACTCTGCATGACAATGTTTATGGTTGCACTCTGGATGACCCTGTTTATGGTGGGCGCTCTGGATGACACTGTTTATGGTGAGCACTCTAGATGACACTGTTTATGGCGGGCACTCTGGATGACATTATTTATGGTGAGCACTCTGGATGACAATATTTATGGTGGGCACTCTGGATGACACTGTTTATAGAGGGCACTCTGGATGACAATATTTATGGTGGGCACTCTGGATGACAATATTTATGGTGGGCACTCTGGATGGCAGTGTTTATGGTGGGCACTCTGGATGACATTATTTATGGTGGGCACTCTGGATGACACTGTTTATGGTGGGCACTCTGGATGACAATATTTATGGTGGGCACCCTGGATGACAATATTTATGGTGGGCACTCTGGATAACACTATTTATGGTGGGCACTCTGGATGACAATATTCATGGTGGGCACTCTGGATGACAGTGTTTATGGTGGGCACTCTGGATGACATTATTTATGGTGGGCACTCTGGATGACAGTTTATGGTGGGCACTCTGGATGACATTGTTTATGGTGAGCACTCTCACTGACACTGTTTATGGTGAGCACTCTGGATGACACTGTTTATGGTGAGCACTCTGGATGACACTATTAATGGTGGGCACTCTGGATGACACTGTTTATGGTGGGCACTCTGGATGACACTGTTTATGGTGGGCACTCTGGATGACATTGTTTATGGTGAGCACTCTGGATGACACTGTTTATGGTGGGCATTCTGGATTACACTGTTTATGGTGGGCGCTCTGGATGACACTGTTTATGGTGAGCACTCTAGATGACACTGTTTATGGCGGGCACTCTGGATGACATTATTTATGGTGAGCACTCTGGATGGCAATATTTATGGTGGGCACTCTGGATGACACTGTTTATAGAGGGCACTCTGGATGACAATATTTATGGTGGGCACTCTGGATGACAATATTTATGGTGGGCACTCTGGATGACAGTGTTTATGGTGGGCACTCTGGATGACAATATTCATGGTGGGCACTCTGGATGACAGTGTTTATGGTGGGCACTCTGGATGACATTATTTATGGTGGGCACTCTGGATGACAGTTTATGGTGGGCACTCTGGATGACAGTGTTTATGGTGGGCACTCTGGATGACAGTGTTTATGGTGGGCACTCTGGATGACATTAATTATGGTGGGCACTCTGGATGACACTGTTTATGGTGGGCACTCTGGATGACAATATTTATGATGGGCACCCTGGATGACAATACTTATGGTGGGCACTCTGGATAACATTATTTATGGTGGGCACTCTGGATAACACTATTTATGGTGGGCACTCTGGATGACAATATTCATTGTGGGCACTCTGGATGACTGTTTATGGTGGGCACTCTGGCTGACACTATTTATGGTGGGCACTCTGGATGAGACTGTTTATGGTGGGCACTCTGGATGACAATATTTATGGTGGGCACCCTGGATGACAATATTTATGGTGGGCACCCTTGATGACAATATTTATGGTGGGCACCCTGGATGACAATATTTATGGTGGGCACTCTGGATAACACTATTTATAGTGAGCACTCTGGCTGACACTGTTTATGGTGGGCACTCTGGCTGACACTATTTATGGTGGGCACTCTGGATGATACTGTTTATGGTGGGCACTCTGGATGACACTGTTTATGGTGGGCACTCTGGATGACACTGTTTATGGTGGGCACTCTGGATGACACTGTTTATGATGGGCACTCTGGATGACAGTGTTTATGGTGGGTGCTCTGGATGACACTGTTTATGGTGGGCACTCTGGATGACACTGTTTATGGTGAGCACTCTAGATGACACTGTTTATGGCGGGCACTCTGGATGACATTATTTATGTTGAGCACTCTGGATGACAATATTTATGGTGGGCACTCTGGATGACACTGTTTATAGAGGGCACTCTGGATGACAATATTTATGGTGGGCACTCTGGATGACAATATTTATGGTGGGCACTCTGGATAACACTATTTATGGTGGGCACTCTGGATGACAATATTCATGGTGGGCACTCTGGATGACAGTGTTTATGATGGGCACTCTGGATGACATTATTTATGGTGGGCACTCTGGATGACACTGTTTATGGTGGGCACTCTGGATAACAATATTTATGGTGGGCACCCTGGATGACAATATTTATGGTGGGCACTCTGGATGACACTATTTATGGTGGGTACTCTGGATGACACAGTTTATCGTGGGCACTCTGGCTGACACTGTTTATGGTTGACACTCTGGCTGACACTATTTATGGTGGGCACTCTGGATGACACTATTTATGGTGGGCGCTCTGGATGACACTGTTTATGGTGGGCACTCTGGATGACACTGTTTATGGTGGGCACTCTGGATGACACTCTTTATGGTGGGCACTCTGGATGACACTATTTATGGTGGGCACTCTGGATGACACTGTTTATGGTGAGCACTCTGGGTCACACTGTTTATGGTGGGCACTCTGACTGTTTATGGTGGGCACTCTGGATGACACTCTTTATGGTGGGCACTCTGGATGACACTATTTATGGTGGGCACTCTGGATGACACTATTTATGGTGAGCACTCTGGGTGACACTGTTTATGGTGGGCACTCTAACTGTTTATGGTGGGCACTCTGGATGACACTGTTTATGATGGGCACTCTGGATGACAATATTTATGGTTGCACTCTGGATGACACTGTTTATGGTGGGCACTCTGGATTACACTGTTAATAATGGGCACTCTGGATTACACTGTTTATGGTGGGCGCTATGAATGACACTGTTTATCGTGGGCACGCTGGATGGCACTGTTTATGGTGGGCGCTCTGTCTGACACTGTTTATGGTGGGCACTCTGGATGACACTGTTTATGGTGGGCACTCTGGATGACACTGTTTATGGTGAGCGCTCTGGATGACACTGTTTATGGTGGGCGCTCTGGATGACACTGTTTATGGTGGGCCCTCTGGATGACACTGTTTATGATGGGCACTCTGAATGACACTATTTATGGTGGGCGCTCTGGATGACACTGTTTATGGTGAGCACTCTGGATGACAATATTTATTGTGAGCACTCTGGATGACACTGTTTATGGTGGGCATTCTGGATGACAATATTTATGGTGGGCACTCTGGATGACAATATTTTTGGTGGGCACTCTGGATAACACTATTTATGGTGGGCACTCTGGATGACAATATATATGGTGGGCACTCTTGATGACATTATTTATGCTGGGCACTCTGGATGACATAAATTATGGTGGGCACTCTGGATGACACTGTTTATCGTGGGCACTCTGGATAACAATATTTATGGTGGGCACTCTGGATGACAATATTTATGGTGGGCACTCTGGATGACAGTGTTTATGGTGGGTAATCTGGATGACATTATTTATGGTGGGCACTCTGGATAACACTATTTATGGTGGGCACTCTGGATAACAATATTTATGGTGGGCACTCTGGATGACATTATTTATGGTGGGCACTCTGGATAACACTATTTATGGTGGGCACTCTGGATAACACTATTTATGGTGGGCACTCTGGATGACAATATTTATGGTGGGCACTCTGGATGACACTGTTTATGGTGGGCACTCTGGATGACACTGTTTATGGTGAGCACACTGGATGACACTGTTTATTGTGGGCCCTCTGGATGATACTGTTTATTGTGGGCACTCTGGATGACACTGTTTATGGTGGGCACTCTGGATGACACTGTTTATGGTGGGCACTCTGGATGACACTGTTTATGGTGGGCACTCTGGATGACACTATTTATGGTCGGCACTCTGGATGACAATATTTATGGTGAGCACTCTGGATGACACTGTTTATGGTGGGCACTCTGGATGACACTATTTATGGTGAGCACTCTGGATGACACTGTTTATGGTGGGCACTCTAGATGACACTGTTTATGGTGGGCACTCTGGATTACACTGCTTATGGTGGGCACTCTGGAAGACACTGTTTATGGTGGGCACTCTGGATGACACTACTTATGGTGGGCACTCTGGCTGACACTATTTATGGTGAGCACTCTGGATGACACTGTTTATGGTGGGCACTCTGGGTGACACTTTTTATGGTGGGCACTCTGGATGACAGTGTTTATGGTGGGCACTCTGCATGACATTATTTATGGTGGGCACTCTGGATGACACTGTTTATGGTGGGCACTCTGGATGACAATATTTATGGTGGGCACTCTGGATGACAATATTTATGGTGGGCACTCTGGATAACACTATTTATGGTGAGCACTCTGGATGACAATATTTATCGTGGGCACTCTGGATGACACTATTTATGGTGGGCACTCGGGATGCTATTATTTTTGGTGGGCACTCTGGATGACAGTTTATCGTGGGCACTCTGGCTGACACTGTTTATAGTGGGCACTCTGGATGACACTGTTTATGGTGGGCACTCTGGATTACACTGCTTATGGTGGGCACTCTGGAAGACATTGTTTATGGTGGGCACTCTGGATGACACTACTTATGGTGGGCACTCTAGATGACACTGTTTATGGTGGGCACTCTGGATTACACTGCTTATGGTGGGCACTCTGGAAGACACTGTTTATGGTGGGCACTCTGGATGACACTACTTATGGTGGGCACTCTGGCTGACACTATTTATGGTGAGCACTCTGGATGACACTGTTTATGGTGGGCACTCTGGGTGACACTTTTTATGGTGGGCACTCTGGATGACAGTGTTTATGGTGGGCACTCTGCATGACATTATTTATGGTGGGCACTCTGGATGACACTGTTTATGGTGGGCACTCTGGATGACAATATTTATGGTGGGCACTCTGGATGACAATATTTATGGTGGGCACTCTGGATAACACTATTTATGGTGAGCACTCTGGATGACAATATTTATCGTGGGCACTCTGGATGACACTATTTATGGTGGGCACTCGGGATGCTATTATTTTTGGTGGGCACTCTGGATGACAGTTTATCGTGGGCACTCTGGCTGACACTGTTTATAGTGGGCACTCTGGATGACACTGTTTATGGTGGGCACTCTGGATTACACTGCTTATGGTGGGCACTCTGGAAGACACTGTTTATGGTGGGCACTCTGGATGACACTGTTTATGGTGGGCACTCTGGGTGACACTTTTTATGGTGGGCACTCTGGATGACAGTGTTTATGGTGGGCACTCTGCATGACATTATTTATGGTGGGCACTCTGGATGACACTGTTTATGGTGGGCACTCTGGATGACAATATTTATGGTGGGCACTCTGGATGACAATATTTATGGTGGGCACTCTGGATAACACTATTTATGGTGAGCACTCTGGATGACAATATTTATCGTGGGCACTCTGGATGACACTATTTATGGTGGGCACTCGGGATGCTATTATTTTTGGTGGGCACTCTGGATGACAGTTTATCGTGGGCACTCTGGCTGACACTGTTTATAGTGGGCACTCTGGATGACACTGTTTATGATGGGCACTCTGGATTACACTGCTTATGGTGGGCACTCTGGATGACGGTGTTTATGGTGGGCACTCTGGATTACACTGCTTATGGTGGGCACTCTGGATGACAGTGTTTATGGTGGGTGCTCTGGATGACACTGTTTATGATGGGCACTCTGAATGACACTATTTATGGTGGGCACTCTGGATGACACTACTTATGGTGGGCACTCTGGATGACAATATTTATGGTGAGCAATCTGGATGACACTGTTTATGGTGGGCACACTGGATGACACTACTTATGGTGGGCACTCTGTCTGACACTATTTATGATGGGCACTCTGGATGACACTGTTTATGGTGGGCACTCTGGATGACACTATTTATGGTGAGCACTCCTGATGACACTTTATGGTGGGCACTCTGGCTGACACTTTTTATAGTGGGCACTCTGGATGACAGTGTTTATGGTGGGCATTCTGGATGACACTGTTTATGGTGGGCATTCTGGATGACAAAATTTATGGTGGGCACTCTGGATGACAATATTTTTGGTGGGCACTCTGGATAACACTATTTATGGTGGGCACTCTGGATGACATAAATTATGGTGGGCACTCTGGATGACACTGTTTATCGTGGGCACTCTGGATAACAATATTTATGGTGGGCACTCTGGATGACATCATTTATGGTGGGCACTCTGGATAAAACTATTTATGGTGGGCACTCTGGATGACAATATTTATGGTGGGCACTCTGGATGACAGTGTTTATGGTGGGCAATCTGGATGACATTATTTATGGTGGGCACTCTGGATGACACTGTTTATGGTGGGCACTCTGGATGACAATATTTATGGTGAGCACTCTGGATGACACTGTTTATGGTGAGCACACTGGATGACACTATTTATTGTGGGCCCTCTGGATGATACTGTTTATTGTGGGCACTCTGGATGACACTGTTTATGGTAGGCACTCTGGATGACACTGTTTATGGTGGGCACTCTGGATGACACTATTTATGGTGGGCACTCTGGATGACAATATTTATGGTGGGCACTCTGGATGACACTATTTATGGTGGGCACTCTGGATGACACTGTTTATGGTGGGCACTCTGGATGACACTTTTTATGGTGGGCACTCTGGATGACACTTTTTATGGTGGGCACTCTGGATGACACTGTTTATGGTGAGCACTCTGAATGACACTGTTTATGGTGGGCACTCTGGATGACACTGTTTATGGTTGCACTCTCACTGACACTGTTTATGGTGGGCACTCTGGAATGCACTGTTTATGGTGGGCACTCTGGATGACAATATTTATGGTGGGCACCCTGGATGACAATATTTATGGTGGGCACTCTGGATAACACTATTTATGGTGGGCACTCTGGATAACACTATTTATGGTGGGCACTCTGGATGACAATATTCATGGTGGGCACTCTGGATGACAGTGTTTATGGTGGGCACTCTGGATGACACTGTTTATGGTGGGCACTCTGGATGACAATATTTATGGTGAGCACTCTGGATGACACTGTTTATGGTGAGCACACTGGATGACACTGTTTATTGTGGGCCCTCTGGATGATACTGTTTATTGTGGGCACTCTGGATGACACTGTTTATGGTGGGCACTCTGGATGACACTGTTTATGGTGGGCACTCTGGATGACACTATTTATGGTGGGCACTCTGGATGACAATATTTATGGTGGGCACTCTGGATGACACTATTTATGGTGGGCACTCTGGATGACTCTGTTTATGGTGGGTACACTGGATGACACTTTTTATGGTGGGCACTCTGGATGACACTTTTTATGGTGGGCACTCTGGATGACACTGTTTATGGTGAGCACTCTGAATGACACTGTTTATGGTGGGCACTCTGGATGACACTGTTTATAGTTGCACTCTCACTGACACTGTTTATGGTGGGCACTCTGGATGACACTGTTTATGGTGGGCACTCTGGATGACATTGTTTATGGTGAGCACTCTGGATGACACTATTTATGGTGGGCACTCTGGATGACACTGTTTATGGTGGGCACTCTGGAAGACATTGTTTATGGTGAGCACTCTCACTGACACTGTTTATGGTGAGCACTCTGGATGACACTGTTAATAGTGAGCACTCTGGATGACACTATTTATGGTGGGCACTCTGGATGACACTGTTTATGGTGGGCACTCTGGATGACATTGTTTATGGTGAGCACTCTGGATGACACTGTTTATGGTGGGCACTCTGGATTACACTGTTCATGATGGGCACTCTGGATGACAGTGTTTATGGTGGGCGCTCTGGATGACACTGTTTATCGTGAGCACTCTGCATGACAATGTTTATGGTTGCACTCTGGATGACCCTGTTTATGGTGGGCGCTCTGGATGACACTGTTTATGGTGAGCACTCTAGATGACACTGTTTATGGCGGGCACTCTGGATGACATTATTTATGGTGAGCACTCTGGATGACAATATTTATGGTGGGCACTCTGGATGACACTGTTTATAGAGGGCACTCTGGATGACAATATTTATGGTGGGCACTCTGGATGACAATATTTATGGTGGGCACTCTGGATGGCAGTGTTTATGGTGGGCACTCTGGATGACATTATTTATGGTGGGCACTCTGGATGACACTGTTTATGGTGGGCACTCTGGATGACAATATTTATGGTGGGCACCCTGGATGACAATATTTATGGTGGGCACTCTGGATAACACTATTTATGGTGGGCACTCTGGATGACAATATTCATGGTGGGCACTCTGGATGACAGTGTTTATGGTGGGCACTCTGGATGACATTATTTATGGTGAGCACTCTCACTGACACTGTTTATGGTGAGCACTCTGGATGACACTGTTTATGGTGAGCACTCTGGATGACACTATTAATGGTGGGCACTCTGGATGACACTGTTTATGGTGGGCACTCTGGATGACACTGTTTATGGTGGGCACTCTGGATGACATTGTTTATGGTGAGCACTCTGGATGACACTGTTTATGGTGGGCATTCTGGATTACACTGTTTATGATGGGCACTCTGGATGACACTGTTTATGGTTAGCACTCTGCATGACAATGTTTATGGTAGCACTCTGGATGACACTGTTTATGGTGGGCGCTCTAGATGACACTGTTTATGGCGGGCACTCTGGATGACACTGTTTATGGTGGGCACTCTGGATGACACTGTTTATGGTGGGCACTCTCGATGACATTGTTTATGGTGAGCACTCTGGATGACACTGTTTATGGTGGGCATTCTGGATTACACTGTTTATGATGGGCACTCTGGATGACACTGTTTATGGTTAGCACTCTGCATGACAATGTTTATGGTAGCACTCTGGATGACACTGTTTATGGTGAGCACTCTAGATGACACTGTTTATGGCGGGCACTCTGGATGACATTATTTATGGTGAGCACTCTGGATGGCAATATTTATGGTGGGCACTCTGGATGACACTGTTTATAGAGGGCACTCTGGATGACAATATTTATGGTGGGCACTCTGGATGACAATATTTATGGTGGGCACTCTGGATGACAGTGTTTATGGTGGGCACTCTGGATGACAGTGTTTATGGTGGGCACTCTGGATGACATTAATTATGGTGGGCATTCTGGATGACACTGTTTATGGTGGGCACTCTGGATGACAATATTTATGATGGGCACCCTGGATGACAATACTTATGGTGGGCACTCTGGATAACATTATTTATGGTGGGCACTCTGGATAACACTATTTATGGTGGGCACTCTGGATGACAATATTCATTGTGGGCACTCTGGATGACTGTTTATGGTGGGCACTCTGGATGACATTATTTATGGTGGGCACTCTGGATGAGACTGTTTATGGTGGGCACTCTGGATGACAATATTTATGGTGGGCACCCTGGATGACAATATTTATGGTGTGCACCCTGGATGACAATATTTATGGTGGGCACCCTGGATGACAATATTTATGGTGGGCACTCTGGATAACACTACTTATTGTGAGCACTCTGGCTGACACTGTTTATGGTGGGCACTCTGGCTGACACTATTTATGGTGGGCACTCTGGATGATACTGTTTATGGTGGGCACTCTGGATGACACTGTTTATGGTGGGCACTCTGGATGACACTGTTTATGGTGGGCACTCTGGATGACACTGTTTATGATGGGCACTCTGGATGACAGTGTTTATGGTGGGTGCTCTGGATGACACTGTTTATGGTGGGCACTCTGGATGACACTGTTTATGGTGAGCACTCTAGATGACACTGTTTATGGCGGGCACTCTGGATGACATTATTTATGTTGAGCACTCTGGATGACAATATTTATGGTGGGCACTCTGGATGACACTGTTTATAGAGGGCACTCTGGATGACAATATTTATGGTGGGCACTCTGGATGACAATATTTATGGTGGGCACTCTGGATAACACTATTTATGGTGGGCACTCTGGATGACAATATTCATGGTGGGCACTCTGGATGACAGTGTTTATGATGGGCACTCTGGATGACATTATTTATGGTGGGCACTCTGGATGACACTGTTTATGGTGGGCACTCTGGATTACACTGTTTATGGTGGGCGCTCTGGATGACACTGTTTATGGTGGGCGCCCTGGATGACACTGTTTATGGTGGGCGCCCTGGATGACACTGTTTATGGTGAGCACTCTGGATGACATTATTTATGGTGGGCACTCTGGATGACACTGTTTATTGTGGGCCCTCTGGATTACACTGTTTATGGTGGGCGCTCTGGATGACACTGTTTATGGTGGGCGCTCTGGATGACACTGTTTATGGTGGGCGCTCTGGATGACAGCGGAGGAGGAGACTGGAGGGGCCCCGTGGGTACATTTAATCCCCCTGGTGGGTCACGTCTCATTAGATATACGGTAACTATCATTCTCACGGCTGCCTATGTTGCAGACTGTAAATGTGAAGGTGATAAACATCATTCATTAGGGCAGAGATTATGTCAGATTCATTCCCAAAACGATTTTGGACTTTTTTTTTGTTTGATGGAAGATATTATAATGAGGAAATTGGCCGCCATCCACTCGTTCGCGGCATCAGTGCCAGATAAGCTGAAAGCAAGATGTGACCTGATTTCAGGTCTGCTGCTAACAGGAAGCCTGTCGCCTCCTATTAATTTCCCCTTTAATCATTTGAAAAGAACTTTGTCTTTAAATCCAAAAACTGAACAGAAAAGAACATTGGTGTCAGTGTACACTGCCATTCTAGTATTCTATTCATGAACAGTGCTCGGACTGCTGCCCGTATTTATAATCAGTCATTGCTTTCCCAAAGTCCAAAGAACCGGTATGAGACAGGAGGGAGTAGTAGAGGAAGATGAGAGTTGTAGTTCGGCAGCGTTAGACGAGTGAGTAGCCTTGGGTTTACTTCTTGAACTCATAATCCATTTTGCAAAGGGTTAATGATGCGCTCTGTCCACTCTCTAGCAATTAAGAGGCCCTGCCCCCTCCATCTCCACAGTGGGGGTGATGATGATGATGATGAGGGCAGTACTCTTTCCCCAGCACTCCACTGGCTGCACTGTTACATCTGTATCCTCCAGAGGAGCCTCGTCAGCTGCTCAGACACAGCGGAAGGCACAGGGGATTATACAGCTCCTACAAGTAAGTCTCTGATATACAGGTGTAGCAGAGCCGAGTTTGTCGGATGTATCAGAGCTGAAATTGGCGGATGTATCAGATGTAGCAGAGCTGCGTTTTCCAGGTGTAGCAGTGTTAAGTTTGTCAGATGTAGCAGAGCCGAGTTTGTCGGATGTATCAGATATAGCAGAGCCGAGTTTGTCGGATGTATCAGAGCTGAAATTGACGGATGTATCAGATGTAGCAGAGCTGCGTTTTCCAGGTGTAGCAGTGTTAAGTTTGTCAGATGTAGCAGAGCTAAGTTTGCCCGGTGTAGCAGAGCTGAATTTATCAGATGTAGCAAAGCTGTATCAGATGTAGCAGAACTAAGTTTGTTGGGTGTAGCTGGGCTGAATTTGTCAGATGTATCAGATGTAGCAGAGGTAAGTTTGCTGGGTGTAGCAGAGCTGGGTTCATCTGATGCTACAGATGTGGTAGAGCTGACTTTGCTGGGTGTTGCAGAGCCGAATCTATGAGATGTAGCAGAACTGAATTTGTTAGTTGTTTCAGAGCTGAGTTTACCTGATGTAGCAAAGCTGATTTTATCAGATGTAGCAGAGCTGAGTTTGTCATATGTATCAGATGTAGCAGAGCTAAGTTTGCCGGGTGTAGCAGAGCTGAATCTATGAGATGTAGCAGACCTGGGTTTGTCAGATGTAGCAAAGCTGAGTTTGGTGTAGCAGAGCTGAATTTATCAGATCTAGCAGAGCTGAGTTTGCTGGGTGTAGCAGTGCTGAGTTTGTCTGATGTATCAGATGTGGTAGAGCTGACTTTGCCAGGTGTTGCAAAGCTGGATCTATGAGATGTAGCAGACCTGGGTTTATCAGATGTAGCAGAGCTGAGTTTGCCTAGTGTAGCAGAGCTGAATTTATCAGATGTAGCAAAGCTGAATTTGCCTGGTGTAGCTGAGCTGAATTTGTCAGATGTATCAGATGTAGCAGAACTAAGTTTTGCCGGGTGTAGCAGTGCTGAGTTGGTCTGATGTGTGAGATGTAGCAGAGCTGACTTTGCCAGGTGTGTATAACAGAATCTGTCAGATGCAGCAGAGTCATCATGTACTCGCCATGGCGATATCCTAATGTGGTACTGTGCTTTTACATAGGACTGCGCATATATTCATAGGGCACACACAAAATATACAGTCCTAAGAAAATGTGTAAAATAAAAAAAAAATATCTCAGCTTGAATAAATCTCTCCATCCATCTTTAAATCTATTCCAAAGCTGAAGCTCCAGAACTGAGTTTGTCATTTGGCTCAAACCATCATCACATCTCAATTTGCCATCTGTATCTTTACATAGGACTGCTGTGAAAACAAGACAGTGCAGAAAACAGGAAAACAAGACAGTGCAGAAATCATGCAGCTAGATCACTAACTTGGCTCTGCTACATCGTATTTCTCTTTTGCCTTCTTAGTCTTTTCTCACTTTAACAGTCTCTACCTTGTAAGTAGCTTTTTGAGGACAGCCGTGCCCCTTGTTGTTGAATCTGGGGCGCTCTGCATTGGGGGAGACATTGGGTTACCCATAATATAATGCCCCCAGTACTAATACAGACCCCCATTAGGTGAAGAATTTCCCATGTCATAGGCATAAAAAACATAGAGGCCAGAACTGAAGTTTCCCCTGCTTGATCTGACCTTGCTAGCGCAGCTACCTGTAGTCACCACTAGGGGGAGATCACAGCACAGATTGAGCACTGGTTGTATACATCCAAGTGGAGGTAGCTCCCTCTAGTGGTGGCTTCAGGCAGACAGAATGCGGATGTGTTCCTCTTGCAGAGGATTATCTAGGCTGAATGCTTTGCAGAAAATAATGGATCTGCAAAGATTTATTGGTTTTTGCATGTAATCAATGATTCTCCCATGCACTGACAATAAACAGAGGTCTTACAACTGGTGAAAATTGAAACAAAAAGTTTATTGGAAAGTTGCAGAACTTTGTATACTTGAAATAAAGCAGTAAATAACTGATCTGCCATACCAGATGTGGCCACTATGAAAAGGATGGCGCTGTCTGATAAGTACTCAGTGCCAAGACCTCCTCGATCAACTGATCGCTAGCGATTTCTTACTAATCTGATACTGATAGTCGGGAAATATCCCTTAAGGGAATAAAGTAATGATGAATTTGGGTGCAATGCCCCTTTAAGTCCACATCTGCAGTTTTCCTGAAGATATGGAGCTGCCGTATCTCATAAGAGACTGGGAAGTGTGCACTGTACAGATGGCAGCAGCGATGCCAAGGGGAAGATTTACACAGCGCCATTAATTGCTTCTCACCAAGAGGTTTGTGTGCAAATGGTCTGTGCCAAAAGCAGGTCAGGTCACCGGAAACATCGAGCCCGCCGTCTGCCAGATGAGTGCGGACCGTGCCAACAGCAGTGGTAAGAAATCAGACAACTCCGTACTGCAAGATTACTGCAACGTAGGGGACATCAGGGCAAGTGGCATCATAATGTCACCCGCTTATAGTGACCGGTGACACACTGACACTAAAAGCACAGGAAGACAGCTCTGACACTAGGGGCACAGGAAGACAACACTGACACTAGGGATACAGGAAGACAACACTGCCACTAGGGATACAGGAAGACAACTCTGACACTAGGGATACAGGAAGACAACACTGACACTAGGGACACAGGAAGACAACACTGCCACTAGGGGCACAGGAAGACAACACTGCCACTAGGGATACAGGAAGACAACTCTGACACTAGGGATACAGGAAGACAACACTGACACTAGGGATACAGGAAGACAACTCTGACACTAGGGGCACAGGAATAGAACACTGACACTAGGGATACAGGAAGACAACACTGCCACTAGGGATACAGGAAGACAACTCTGACACTAGGGACACAGGAAGACAACACTGACACTAGAGACACAGGAAGACAACACTGACACTAGGGATACAGGAAGACAACTCTGACACTAGGGATACAGGAAGACAACTCTGACACTAGGGACACAGGAAGACAACACTGCCACTAGGGGCACAGGAAGACAACACTGCCACTAGGGATACAGGAAGACAACTCTGACACTAGGGATACAGGAAGACAACACTGACACTAGGGATACAGGAAGACAACTCTGACACTAGGGGCACAGGAATAGAACACTGACACTAGGGATACAGGAAGACAACACTGCCACTAGGGATACAGGAAGACAACTCTGACACTAGGGACACAGGAAGACAACACTGACACTAGAGACACAGGAAGACAACACTGATACTAGGGGCACAGGAAGACAACACTGACACTAGGGACACAGGAAGACAGCTCTGACACTAGGGGCACAGGAAGACAACACTGACACTAGGGATACAGAAAGACAACACTGACTCTAGGGACACAGGAAGACAACACTGACACTAGGGACACATGAAGACAACACTGACACTAGGGATACAGGAAGACAACTCTGACACTAGGGACACAGGAAGACAACACTGACACTAGGGGCACAGGAAGACAACAGTGACACTAGGGACACAGGAAGAGAACACTCACACTAGGGTCACAGGAAGACAACACTGACACTAGGGATACAGGAAGACAACACTGACTCTACAGGCACAGGAAGACAACACTGAAACTAGGGGCACAGGAAAACAACACTGACACTAGGGGTACAGGAATACAACACTGGCACTAGGGGCACAGGAATACAACAATGACACTCGGGGAACAGGAAGACAACACTGACACTAGGGGCACAGGAAGACAACACTGACACTAGGGACACAGGAAGACAACACTGGCACTAGGGGCACAGGAAGACAACACTGACACTAGGGGTACAGGAATAAAACACTGGCACTAGGGGCACAGGAAGACAACAATGACACTCGGGGAACAGGAAGACAACACTGACACTAGGGGCACAGGAAGATAACACTGACACTAGGGGCACAGGAAGACAACACTGACACTAGGGGTACATGAATACAACACTGGCACTAGGGGCACAGGAATACAACAATGACACTCGGGGAACAGGAAGACAACACTGACACTAGGGGCTCAGGAAGACAACACTGACACTAGGGGCACAGGAAGACAACACTGACACTAGGGGCACAGGAAGGCAACACTGACACTCGGGGAACAGGAAGACAACACTGACACTAGGGACACAGGAAGACAACACTGGCACTAGGGGCACAGGAAGACAACACTGACACTAGGGGCACAGGAAGACAACACTGACACTAGGGGCACAGGAAGGCAACACTGACACTCGGGGAACAGGAAGACAACACTGACACTCGGGGAACAGGAAGACAACACTGACACTAGGGGCACAGGAAGACAACACTGACACTAGGGGCACAGGAAGACAACACTGACACTAGGGGCACAGGAAGACAACACTGACACTAGGGGCACAGGAAGACAACACCGACACTAGCGACATAGGAATAGGACACTGATACAAGGGGCACAGGAATATGACACTAACACTCGGGGTACAGGATAATGACGCTGACTCTTGGGGTACAAAATAATTACTCTAATACTAGGGATATAGGATAATGACGCTGACAGTAGGGGTACAGAATAATGACACTGATTCTTGGGGTACAGGCTACTCTTTCGCAGGTGTCTTGCAGCAGTTTAGTTGATTAGCTCATGATTTAATCAGATCTATTTTTGTTTATTTTCCTGTTTCCACAGAGATAGAATATTCATTTAATTTTGGAACCTTCCGCATTTCTTAGACGGTTCTCTTGTATCGTCCTCGAGTATGAATGTAAATTTGCAATTACTGGGAGATTTTTTTTTTCCTTTTCCTTCATTAGAAAGAGAATAATTTAGTTCTCTGTGAAGCTGAGCGGAGATGGCGGACAGTGCTGGTTATAAAGTGAGAGCGCCCGAAAGGCACAGTTCATTCTTCATTTCTGGATTGTAGCAAAAACAATGAAAAAGTTAAAGCATCACTCACCAACAGCTCAGCTCAGTGTTATTGTGGAGCGGCGTTATTACTGCTTACTTTATTCTTACAACAAAACATTTATCTGTGATAGAAGCTGAGTACCGAAAGATTGTCATGTATGTGCACAGTGACTGCACCAGCAGAATAGTGAGTGCAGCTCTGGGGTATAATACAGGATGTAACTCAGGATCAGTAATGTAATGTATGTACACAGTGACTGCACCAGCAGAATAGTGAGTGCAGCTCTGGAGTATAATACAGGATGTAACTCAGGATCAGTAATGTAATGTATGTACACAGTGACTGCACCTGCAGAATAGTGAGTGCAGCTCTGGGGTATAATACAGGATGCAACTCAGGAGCAGTAATGTAATGTATGTACACAGTGACTGCACCAGCAGAATAGTGAGTGCAGCTCTGGAGTATAATACAGGATGTAACTCAGGATCAGTAATGTAATGTATGTACACAGTGACTGCACCAGCAGAATAGTGAGTGCAGCTCTGGAGTATAATACAGGATGTAACTCAGGATCAGTAATGTAATGTATGTACACAGTGACTGCACCAGCAGAATAGTGAGTGCAGCTCTGGAGTATAATACAGGATGTAACTCAGGATTAGTAATGTAATGTATGTACACAGTGACTGCACCAGCAGTATAGTGAGTGCAGCTCTGGAGTATAATACAGGATGTAACTCGGGATCAGTAATGTAATGTATGTACACAGTGACTGCACCAGCAGAATAGTGAGTGCAGCTCTGGAGTATAATACAGGATGTAACTCAGGATCAGTAATGTAATGTATGTACACAGTGACTGCACCAGCAGAATAGTGAGTGCAGCTCTGGAGTATAATACAGGATGTAACTCGGGATCAGTAATGTAATGTATGTACACAGTGACTGCACCAGCAGAATAGTGAGTGCAGCTCTGGAGTATAATACAGGATGTAACTCAGGATCAGTAATGTAATGTATGTACACAGTGACTGCACCAGCAGACTAGTGAGTGCAGCTCTGGGGTATAATACAGGATGTAACTCAGGATCAGTAATGTAATGTATGTACACAGTGACTGCACCAGCAGAATAGTGAGTGCAGCTCTGGGGTATAATACAGGATGTAACTCAGGATCAGTAATGTAATGTATGTACACAGTGACTGCACCAGCAGAATAGTGAGTGCAGCTCTGGAGTATAATACAGGATGTACCTCAGGATCAGTAATGTAATGTATGTACACAGTGACTGCACCAGCAGAATAGTGAGTGCAGCTCTGGGGTATAATACAGGATGTAACTCAGGATCAGTAATGTAATGTATGTACACAGTGACTGCACCAGCAGAATAGTGAGTGCAGCTCTGGGGTATAATACAGGATGCAACTCAGGAGCAGTAATGTAATGTATGTATACAGTGACTGCACCAGCAGTATAGTGAGTGCAGCTCTGGAGTATAATACAGGATGTAACTCGGGATCAGTAATGTAATGTATGTACACAGTGACTGCACCTGCAGAATAGTGAGTGCAGCTCTGGGGTATAATACAGGATGTAACTCAGGATCATTAATGTAATGTATGTACACAGTGACTGCACCTGCAGAATAGTGAGTGCAGCTCTGGAGTATAATACAGGATGTAACTCAGGATCAGTAATGTAATGTATGTATACAGTGACTGCACCAGCAGTATAGTGAGTGCAGCTCTGGAGTATAATACAGGATGTAACTCGGGATCAGTAATGTAATGTATGTACACAGTGACTGCACCAGCAGAATAGTGAGTGCAGCTCTGGGGTATAATGCAGGATGTAACTCAGGATCAGTAATGTAATGTATGTACACAGTGACTGCACCAGCAGAATAGTGTGTGCAGCTCTGGAGTATAATACAGGATGTAACTTAGTTGCTGCATTGCTTCTGTAACACCCCAAGAAACCGGTTGTTACAGTGGTATTGCCTTCCTCACGGGGAGGGTGATGCCATGCCTGGAAGCGAGGAAAGATCCATTTAACAGATAACATGTACATGCAACACTGTTCTGACTCCAGGCCAGAAGGGGGAGTTCTGATTCAGTTTGTGGGTGGCTTCCCTATATATTCTGGCTGGAGGAGGAGTTAGTTAGTCTGTCAGAGAGGAGAGACGAGTGAGGAGTGGAAAGCTGGGGCCGTGCAGACACGAGGTTCTGCAGCTCCTGGAAAGAGAAGAGAGAGGCAAAACAGTCTGTAGGAGACTGTGAGGGGAAAAGGAGCAAAGGAGAAGTGAAGAGCTGGAGGGGAGCTGCGACTGAGCTCTCTCCACACTGAAGCTCAGAATACCGGAGGCCAGAATTCCGAGGTTGTGGGGGTTTCTTCTTGCCCCACAGCAGAAACCGACGGGCAAGAGATTTCAAGTCACCTGACCACCATTAACACCCGAAGGCACAGCAGCATATAGAGCCCGGAGTCACCACGAGAAGGGACACTTGTAAAAAGGCGTGAGTTGCCTGCCGTGCGGGTACCATCATACCTAAAGGGACAGAGAGAAAGTGAGGACCTTGTGTGAAGCCTTAGGCAGCAGAGGACTACAACACAGTGCAGTAAGAAAGGCTTCCAACCCCACCTGGCTAGGGGGATTCTGAATCGCTTCCAGGCTGGCCGGACCTCACCATCACCTGTGATCCGTACCCTGGACTGTGGCTGCATAATAACAGTAAAAGGTAAAGAGACTGCAACCTTGTGTCCACTAATTCTTTCCGGTACTACACCGTCTGTCATCTGTACCCAATACACCGGGAGACCTGTGGACTAAGCTTCACCTGTGGGAAGTCATACCATCCCTACTGCAATACCATCCTCCCCAGAGAACCCCTTTAAGCAGCGTCGGTCATCCCTGACCATATACCACAGGTGGCGTCACGAACATTCTTTATTCAAAACAACCCCTTTAAAGACCTTCCCTTTAACAGGGACAGGTCACTGCCACCGTGACTACTCCTTTTACGACCACCGGACCTGGTACCGAGTATCCCCTAGGCCCTAGCGGGCGCTCCACTTCTGTAGATTATATCTGAGTTTGTACTGACTCATCTGTTCTGCGCTCACTTATAATAACCATCACTCATTATTTCCTTATAATACATAATATTAAATTCTGGATGTAATATAGATGTGGATGATTATGATAATATCTGCGCTCAGCTGCCCGTGAACGTCACATTTTTTTCTCATAACTTGTCGTATGACACGTCACGTCAGGGCGAGATCCGCACATGGACGGCCGATCATCAGTGATCTAATTATCACAATTGTTTCCTGGCAGTGATGCGATTAATTACGGTAACGTATAATTATCAGCGGCTCCTTCCATCTCCTTCCTATAAGGATCGCTTTGCATTAGGTCACAGATCAGATTGTCGCAGCGAAGCCTTAAAGACGGTGAAATCATCACGTAATTCATATGCGGAAAAAAACGGAATATTCTTATATGTCTAAGAAAAGTGATCTAGGTAACAAGTTACACCTCTGAACAATTTTTGACCATACTTCTATTTTATCGGGGGTTGTAAGACTTTTGCCACTTTTTTCTACTTTTCGAATTCATCTTAGTAAAAATAAACAACTTTGCAGATCTCTGTGACCTCCGAGAACTTGTCATCAGGGTCTTTATTACCCTGGTCCTATCGACAGATTTAATACAGTGGGGACTGAGTCACTGTCACTAATGACCCAGGTCTTCGTTAATCAATGGGGATTGTTGGAAAAGTAACGCTAATGATTGACAGTAATCCCAACGACGGAGACTAATAATGAGGAACCCGCCTTAAACCTTGTGACCTGAGAGATCGTCTTCATCTTTTTTATGTCATTCATTGGACACATGGCTAGTGATCAGCAAGAGATGGCATCGCTACCTTTAATGGTTATTTAAAGGGGCACTCCAGACCCAGTCTTCTCAGGAATACTCGGTGGAGCACCATGAGTACCTTTCCACCAACAACCCAACATTTGAAAGGAGTATAAAATATGGGCAGTGGGAGTAATGACGGCACAATCAGGATATGACGGAATAAGAGAGGAACCCTAAGACTGAAGAAGTTGGATACACTGATGGAGAAATACTAGTGAGTGAATTCAACTTTCTTGGGAAAACACTGTCTGGGGTCTCCCTTTAAATTTCCCATGAGTGCATAGTCATCAAAGGCGCCCAGAGAAAACTTCAGATGATGTCGTAAAGCTCTCGTTTCTGATTTAGAATCGTAGGGTTGAGGTTGAAGTTGAGGTTCACCTGGTTAGGTGGATCCTCTAAATCTGAGGTCGAGGTGGGCACAAAGATCCAGGGCGTTGATGAAGCAAGCTGAAATTTTCATAGGCGTCAAGGAGGTGGAACCCAGCAGGAATCGAAGCAAGTAAAGGACAGAAGGCGGAGAACGCCAAACATAGAGGTCTACAGTCAAAATTCCAAGACACAGGTGTGTGTCAATGGGCCTATAATAGGTTTAGGGAGATGATGTAATTGATCCACGCTGGGAAATCTACAAAACCAACGTGGAGCTCAACAGAAGGCAGTGGACCCAGTAGAAGGAGGTGAATCCCGGAACAGTTGTGTTACAGGTTTCTCTGTAACTTCTATTAAAACTCCTTCTCCCTTACAAGGCTCCATAAAGTGCCCAAAAAATATTATGATACAGCTCACCCAAAATACAGTTACTATTATTTATAATTTAATGACCTTTGGATTGATCTTGAGCCATGGTGAGTTGATGGATGGATAGTCTATAGGAAGATTGATCCTGCGCAAGCCCAGATAGGTCCTAAAGGGTCTTCTCCGCCATTATCTTGATAGAACTAAGCCATTCGGTTGTCGGTCTTCCTCTTCTCCTTGCTTCTTCTATTTTTCCGACCATAATGTCTCTCCACAATGATTGCTCTCTTCGTACGATGTGTCCGCAAGTTGCTTCGAGTGACATGTCTGACTTGATTTGTTCCAAAATTGATTAGTTTTATCTTCTTGTCATCCATGGTATTGATAACATCCTTCTCCAGCACCACATTTCGAAGGCATTGTTCCTTCTTCTGTCTTGTTTCTTTATTGTCCAGGTCTCGCATCCGTATGTTGCTATAGAAAAGAGCAGGCTATGTACGAGTCGTGTCTTTACCAGTGAAATGTTCCTCGATTTGAAGACCTTGTCCAGTGACTTCATTGTTGATTTGCCCACAGCGATTCCCTTATTGACTCCCGATGTCTTCACTGTATCTTGAGTGATCATTGATCTGAGTAGTTTGAAGTCCTTTACAACTTTTAGTTCGCCGTCGTCCATTTTAAATGTGTCCCTGTCATACCTGGCAGTAGCCAATATCTTTGTCTTCTTTGTGTTGAGCCCCATGTTCGAGCCTTGCATCTCGATAAGTCCTTCATTCCATCTACGCTATACATTGGTCGAATAATGCCATCAAACAGTGAACAAAAACTACAAATAAAACCTAAAAAAATACAATCAAAAGGTGCCTGATTAATATCATCATACATAGCTAAAACAATGCAAACATATATTGCTCAAATAATGCAAGTATGACTGTCCAAAAATTATCATCATACAATGCCCAAATAAAGCCATTATACAGTTCCCCAATAATACCATTATACATAGCGAAAACAGTACAAACATAGATTGCTCAAATAATGCAACTATCACTACTGTCCAAAAATTATCATCATACAATGCCCATATAAAACCATTATAAAAGTGCCCCAATAATACCATCATGCATACTGAAAACAATACAAACATACATTGCTCAAATAATGCAACTATCACTATCCAAAAATTATCATCATACAATGCCCATATAAAACCATCATAAAGTGTCCCAATAACAAAACCATGCATGACAAAAACAATACAAACATAGATTGCTCAAATAACGCAACTATCACTGTCCAAAAATTATCATCATACAATGCCCATATAAAACCATCATAAAGTCCCCCAATAACAAAACCATACATAACAAAAACAATACAAACATAGATTGCTCAAATAATGCAACTATCACTGTCCAAAAATTATCATCGTACAATGCCCAAATAAAACCATTATACAGTGCCCAAATAATATAATCAGTGTCTGCATAAAACAATTATATAATTCATTTAGTGCCCAAATAATAAGGTCATAAATAATAAAGCCGTACAGCCCAAACAACCTTGACATCCAGTTGTATCCTGTGCTTTGTGTTTGATTTTCTATAAATTGCGTAGATCCAGGGGATTAATATTTATACCAATCAGAGATGATTAGACTTAATGATCAGAGTAATATTTGTCACTAGTTAATCAGTGGGGCAAATTTATGGACAGCCTCAATCATTCTGCATTATTTTTGCATTTCTTAGATGGCGCTGTGCGTCCAGTCGACCAGCTGTCAGTGAGCTATTATCCACCACAGGACGCCGCTGACTTCCCCTCCCGTGTCCAATCTCGTCCACTTTCACAAATAATAATGGCGCAAAACTCGTTCCACTAATGAACAACACCTTCTGTTCCCAATTACCGGGCTCTGAGCCAGAGATCGTCCATTAACCACTTCCTTCTCGATGACCAGGAGCTTGGCCGAGCTTCATGAGCAATCTGATTGGGTATTGATCCAGATGCCGCAAACTCCTGCCCTGCGCCTTCTCCACCTCCGGACCTCACCGTCTGAGATTTACACACTTTATGTTCATACATTTATTCTTCTATGATGTTCTGCCCGTCTGAGAGAGCGAGTGAGAAAAAGAAAGCGAGAATGAGAGAGAAAGAAAGAAACAGACAGAAGGAAAGAAAGATATATTAAAAGATAAAAAGATGAATAAATACATTAATAAATTGATAGATAATGATTTGATGGGTGGACGATCAGAATACATATATAGACAACAGATATTAGATAGATAATTAAGAGATAGAGACATAGATAGATAATAGATTGGTAATAGATAGATAGATATATAGATAGATAATAGATAATAGATAGATAATAGATAGATAATAGATAATAGATAGATAATAGATAGATAATAGATAGATAGATAATAGATAGATAATAGATAGATAATAGATAGATAATAGATAGATAGATAATAGATAGATAATATATAAATAGATAATAGATAGATAGATAGATAGATAGATGATAGATAGATAATAGATAGATAATAGATAGATAGATAATAGATAGATAATAGATAATAGATAGATAATAGATAGATAATAGATAGATAATAGATAGATAATAGATAGATAATAGATAGATAGATAATAGATAATAGATAGATAATAGATAATAGATAGATAATAGATAGATAATATATAAATAGATAATAGATAGATAGATAGATAAATAATAGATAGATAGATAATAGATAGATAGATAGATAATAATAGATAGATAATAATACTGTAGATAGATAATAGATAATAGATAGATATAGATAATAGAAAGATAGATAATAGATAGATAATACATAGATAGATAATACATAGATAGATAATACATAGATAGATAATAGATAGATAGATAATAGATAGATAATAGATAATAGATAATAGATAGATAGATAATAGATAGATAGATGATAGATAGATAATACATAGATAGATGATAGATAGATAGATAATAGATAGATAGATAATAGATAGATAATAGATAGATAATAGATAGATAATAGATAGATAGATAATAGATAGATAGATAGATAATAGATAGATAATAGATAATAGATAATACATAGATAGATAATAGATAATAGATAGATAGATAATAGATAGATAATAGATAGATAGATAGATAGATAGATAGATAGATAGATAGATAGATAACAGATAATATACTTTTTATCATAAGATTTGTCCAGTTTAACTAAAAAGTGTCATATTGGAAAATTGAACTGCAAAGTGTTTGTGTTGCCGCAGCCGTAGTGGAAGGTGTCGGAGGCCGTACAATCCTCACACCCAAACATAACACGGCCATTGGCTTTACAAGGAGAATGTGAAAAAGAACTCAGAAAATCTAGACAATAAACGTCTGCTAATGCCGCACATGAAGAGGAATGAAAACACTGTGAGCTATAAAACAGAGAAGGGACATTCATAGCAATTTATATGCAATTTTACCTGTTCAATATTTATACTGGGAGGAAATCAGCAAGTAGGTCTAAATATGGCAGCAACCAATAAAATGTTCAAAGTGGTCCAACATATTACGGGGAATTATTAGATATCGCCATCATAAACAACATTTTAGAAAGTGCTGTACATATAAGATTAATCAACATTTGCTGTTTACTCACTGTGTGCAAACATTACATTACCTATCTTGTATTACGCTCCAGAGCTGCACTCACTATTCTGCTGGTGCAGTCACTGTGTACATATATTACATTACTGGTCCTGAGTTACATCTTGTATTACGCTCCAGAGCTGCACTCACTATTCTGATGGTGCAGTCACTGTGTACATATATTACATTACTGGTCCTGAGTTACATCCTGTATTATACCCCAGAGCTGCACTCACTATTCTGCTGGTGCAGTCACTGTGTACATACATTACTGATCCTGAGTTACATCCTGTATTATACCCCAGAGCTGCACTCACTATTCTGCTAGTGCAGTCACTGTGTACATACATTACTGATCCTGAGTTACATCCTGTATTATACCCCAGAGCTGCACTCACTATTCTGCTGGTGCAGTCACTGTGTACATATATTACATTACTGATCCTGAGTTACATCTTGTATTACGCTCCAGAGCTGCACTCACTATTCTGCTGGTGCAGTCACTGTGTACATATATTACATTACTGGTCCTGAGTTACATCCTGTATTATACCCCAGAGCTGCACTCACTATTCTGCTGGTGCAGTCACTGTGTACATACATTACTGATCCTGAGTTACATCCTGTATTATACCCCAGAGCTGCACTCACTATTCTGCTAGTGCAGTCACTGTGTACATACATTACATTACTGATCCTGAGTTACATCCTGTATTATACCCCAGAGCTGCACTCACTATTCTGCTGGTGCAGTCACTGTGTACATACATTACATTACTGATCCTGAGTTAGATCCTGTATTATACCCCAGAGCTGCACTCACTATTCTGCTGGTACAGTCACTGTGTACATACATTACATTACTGATCCTGAATTACATCCTGTATTATACTCCAGAGCTGCACTCACTATTCTGCTGGTGCAGTCACTGAGTACATACATTACTGATCCTGAGTCACATCCTGTATTATACCCCAGAGCTGCACTCACTATTCTGCTGGTGCAGTCACTGTGTACATACATTACATTACTGATCCTGAGTTACATCCTGTATTATACCCCAGAGCTGCACTCACTATTCTGCTGGTGCAGTCACTGTGTACATACATTACTGATCTTGAGTTACATCCTGTATTATACTCCAGAGCTGCACTCACGATTCTGCTGGTACAGTCACTGTGTACATACATTACTGATCCTGAGTTACAGCCTGTATTATACTCCAGAGCTGCACTCACTATTCTGCTGGTACAGTCACTGTGTACATACATTACTGATCCTGAGTTACATCCTGTATTATACTGCAGAGCTGCACTCACTATTCTGCTGGTGCAGTCACTGTGTACATACATTACATTACTGATCCTGAGTTACAGCCTGTATTATACTCCAGAGCTGCACTCACTATTCTGCTGGTGCAGTCACTGTGTACATACATTACATTACTGATCCTGAGTTACATCCTGCTTTATACTCCAGAGCTGCACTCACTACTCTACTGGTGCAGTCACTGTGTACATACATTACATTACTGATCCTGAGTTACAGCCTGTATTATACCCCAGAGCTGCACTCACTATTCTGCTGGTGCAGTCACTGTGTGCATACATTGCATTACTGATCCTGAGTTACATCCTGTATTATACTCCAGAGCTGCACTCACTATTCTGCTGGTGCAGTCACTGTGTACATACATT
This sequence comes from Ranitomeya imitator, assembly GCF_032444005.1. NCBI lineage: Eukaryota > Metazoa > Chordata > Amphibia > Anura > Dendrobatidae > Ranitomeya > Ranitomeya imitator. Next base: position 23,100,802 of record NC_091291.1, on the reverse strand, counting down.
ACATTACTGATCCTGAGTTACATCCTGTATTATACTCCAGAGCTGCACTCACTATTCTGCTGGTGCAGTCACTGTGTACATACATTACTGATCCTGAGTTACAGCCTGTATTATACTCCAGAGCTGCACTCACTATTCTGCTGGTACAGTCACTGTGTACATACATTACTGATCCTGAGTTACATCCTGTATTATACTGCAGAGCTGCACTCACTATTCTGCTGGTGCAGTCACTGTGTACATACATTACATTACTGATCCTGAGTTACAGCCTGTATTATACTCCAGAGCTGCACTCACTATTCTGCTGGTGCAGTCACTGTGTACATACATTACATTACTGATCCTGAGTTACATCCTGCTTTATACTCCAGAGCTGCACTCACTACTCTACTGGTGCAGTCACTGTGTACATACATTACATTACTGATCCTGAGTTACAGCCTGTATTATACCCCAGAGCTGCACTCACTATTCTGCTGGTGCAGTCACTGTGTGCATACATTGCATTACTGATCCTGAGTTACATCCTGTATTATACTCCAGAGCTGCACTCACTATTCTGCTGGTGCAGTCACTGTGTACATACATTACATTACTGATCCTGAGTTACATCCTGTATTATACTCCAGAGCTGCACTCACTATTCTGCTGGTGCAGTCACTGTGTACATACATTACTGATCCTGAGTTACATCCTGTATTATACTCCAGAGCTGCACTCACTATTCTGCTTGTACAGTCACTGTGTACATACATTACTGATCCTGAGTTACAGCCTGTATTATACTGCAGAGCTGCACTCACTATTCTGCTGGTGCAGTCACTGTGTACATACATTACATTACTGATCCTGAGTTACCTCCTGTATTATACTCCAGAGCTGCACTCACTATTCTGCTGGTGCAGTCACTGTGTACATAAATTACATTACCGATCCTGAGTTACCTCCTGTATTATACCCCAGAGCTGCACTCACTATTCTGCTGGTGCAGTCACTGTGTACATACATTACATTACTGATCCTGAGTTACATCCTGTATTATACTCCAGAGCTGCACTCACTATTCTGCTGGTGCAGTCACTGTGTACATACATTACATTACTGATCCTGAGTTACATCCTGTATTATACCCCAGAGCTGCACTCACTATTCTGCTGGTGCAGTCACTGTGTACATACATTACATTACTGATCCTGAGTTACATCCTGTATTATACCCCAGAGCTGCACTCACTATTCTGCTGGTGCAGTCACTGTGTACATACATTACATTAATGATCCTGAGTTACATCCTGTATTATACTCCAGAGCTGCACTCACTATTCTGCTGGTGCAGTCACTGTGTACATACATTACATTACTGCTCCTGAGTTACATCCTGTATTATACTCCAGAGCTGCACTCACTATTCTGCTGGTGCAGTCACTGTGTACATACATTACATTACTGATCCTGAGTTACATCCTGTATTATACCCCAGAGCTGCACTCACTATTCTGCTGGTGCAGTCACTGTGTACATACATTACATTACTGATCCTGAGTTACCTCCTGTATTATACTCTAGATGGAACAGCATTATAGTAGTTATATTCTTGTACATAGGGGGCAGTATTATCTACTATATAATTGTCTAAGGGTCACTTCCGTCTGTCTGTCCTTCTGTCACGGTTATTCATTCGCTGATTGGTCTCACCAGCTGCCTGTCATGGCTGCCGCGACCAATCAGCGACGGCCACAGTCCGATTAGTCCCTCCCCTACTCCCCTGCAGTCAGTGCCCAGCGCCCGCTCCGTAATCCCCTCCACTCACCGCTCACACAGGCTTAATGGCAGCGGTGACGGCCCACGGTGTAACGTGCTCCGTTACCGCTGCTATTAACCCTGTGTGTCCCCAACTATTTACTATTGATGCTGCCTATGCAGCATCAATAGTAAAAATACGTCATGTTAAAAATAATAATAAAAAAAAAAAAACCTGCTATACTCACCCTCCGCCACCGTTCTCGCTCCTCGCCACGTTCCCGGGACCGCTCCATTGCAAGCGGTAGCTTCTGGTCCCAGGGCTGGTGTGCGACAAGTACCTGCCGTGACGTCATCACAGGTCCTGCTCACACCAGCCGTGGGACCACTGGAAGCTGCCATTTGCAATGGAGCGGTATCGGGAGCGTGGCGAGGTGCGGCAAAGGCGGCGGAAGGTGAGTATATGTTTCTTTATTTTTTTTAAGTCTCTATACTATGTGGCTCTGTGTTTGGCAATATACTACGTGGCTGGGCAATATACTACGTGGATGGACAATATACTACGTGGCTGGGCAATATACTATGTGACTGGGCAATATACTACGTGACTAGGCAATATACTACGTGACTGGGCAACATACTACGTGGCTGGGCAATATACTATGTGACTAGGCAATATACTACGTGGCTGGGCAATATAGTACGTGACTGGGCAATATACTACATGGCTGGGCAATATACTACGTGACTGGGCAATATACTACGTGACTAGGCAATATACTACGTGGCTGGGCAATATAGTACGTGACTGGGCAATATACTACGTGGCTGGGCAATATACTACGTGACTAGGCAATATACTACGTGGCTGGGCAATATAGTACGTGACTGGGCAATATACTACATGGCTGGGCAATATACTACGTGACTAGGCAATATACTACGTGACTGGGCAATATACTATGTGGCTGGCCAATATACTACGTGACTGGGCAATATACTACGTGGCTGGGCAATATACTACGTGGCTGGGCAATATACTACATGGCTGGGCAATATACTATGTGGCTGGCCAATATACTATGTGGCTGGCCAATATACTACGTGACTGGGCAATATACTATGTGGCTGGCCAATATACTACGTAGCTGTGCAATATACTACGTGACTTGGCAATATACTACGTGACTGGGTAATATACTATGTGGCTGGGCAATATACTACGTGACTGGACAATATACTACGTGGCTGGCCAATATACTACGTAGCTGTGCAATATACTACGTGACTGGGCAATATACTACGTGACTGGGCAATATACTACGTGGCTGGGCAACATACTACGTGGCTGGGCAATATACTATGTGGCAATATACTACTTGAATGGGCAATATACTACATCACTGGGCAATATACTACGTGACTGGGCAATATACTACGTGGCTGGGCAATATACTACGTAACTGGGCAATATACTACGTGACTGGGCAATATACTACGTGACTGGGCAATATACTACGTGGGCTGTGCAATATACTACGTGGCTGGGCAATATACTACGTGACTGGGCAATATACTACGTGACTGTGCAATATACTACGTGGGCTGTGCAATATACTACGTGGCTGGGCAATATACTATGGGACTGGGCAATATACCACGTCGCTGGGCAATATACTACGTGGCAATATACTACGTGACTGGGCAATATACTACGTGGGCTGTGCAATATACTATGTGGCTGGGCAATATACTATGTGACTGGGCAATATACTACGTCGCTGGGCAATATACTACGTGACTGGGCAATATACTACGTGGCTGGGCAATATACTATGTGACTGGGCAATATACTACGTCGCTGGGCAATATACTACGTGGCTGGGCAATATACTACGTGGCTGGGCAATATACTATGTGACTGGGCAATATACTACGTAACTGGGCAATATACTATGTGAGATGTGCAATATACTATGTGTCTGGGCAATATACTACGTGACTTGGCAATATACTACGTGGCTGGGCAATATACTATGTGGCTGGGCAATATACTACGTGACTGGACAATATACTACGTGGCTGGCCAATATACTACGTAGCTGTGCAATATACTACGTGACTGGGCAATATACTACGTGACTGGGCAATATACTACGTGACTGGGCAATATACTACGTGACTGGCAATATACTACGTGGCTGGGCAATATACTACGTGGCTGGGCAATATACTATGTGGCAATATACTACTTGAATGGGCAATATACTACATTGCTGGGCAATATACTACGTGGCTGGGCAATATACTACGTAACTGGGCAATATACTACGTGACTGGGCAATATACTACGTGACTGGGCAATATACTACGTGGGCTGTGCAATATACTACGTGGCTGGGCAATATACTACGTGACTGGGCAATATACTACGTGACTGGGCAATATACTATGGGACTGGGCAATATACCACGTCGCTGGGCAATATACTACGTGGGCTGTGCAATATACTACGTGGCTGGGCAATATACTATGGGACTGGGCAATATACCACGTCGCTGGGCAATATACTACGTGGCAATATACTACGTGACTGGGCAATATACTACGTGGGCTGTGCAATATACTATGTGGCTGGGCAATATACTATGTGACTGGGCAATATACTACGTGACTGGGCAATATACTACGTGGGCTGTGCAATATACTACGTGGCTGGGCAATATACTATGGGACTGGGCAATATACCACGTCGCTGGGCAATATACTACGTGGCAATATACTACGTGGGCTGTGCAATATACTATGTGGCTGGGCAATATACTATGTGACTGGGCAATATACTACGTCGCTGGGCAATATACTACGTGACTGGGCAATATACTACGTGGCTGGGCAATATACTATGTGACTGGGCAATATACTACGTAACTGGGCAATATACTATGTGAGATGTGCAATATACTACGTGGCTGGGCAATATACTATGTGTCTGGGCAATATCAGGGCTGCCACTAGAAATTTCGGGGCCCCATACTGGCAAAATTTTCGGGGCCCCCTTGAGACTCCGCCCAGGCTCCACCCCAGCCCCGCCTCCAGGCTCCACCCCTCGAACTGTCCACAGTCCCACCGCTCTCTCTTGGAAAAACTCCACTTCTCACCTATCACACATTGACAGTTCCCATCACCAGATCACACATATAGCCGGCAGCTTTTGTTTTGGCCAAAAGATTTTTTAAGCCGCCACCATAACACGGTAGACACTTTTGGCCGGGCCCTACTCTGCTGTAACCTATTAAATATTTGTTAAAATATGCAATACAATTTAGGTATATTTTTATTTATTTTTCAATTTGTAAAATGCCCAATAATATCACATACAAGGAACAAATACCACAACACCATGTCCAGATGACATATTACCACCACAGTGATCGAATAATATCACATACAAGGAACAAATACCACAACACCATGACCAGACCACATATTACCACCACAGTGATCGAATAATATCACATACAAGGAACAAATACCACAACACCATGTCCAGACCACATATTACCACCACATAGTGACTGAATACTACAATTCTGATCAGTAATTTTTAAAAAAGCACCATACTATCACCATAAGTGCCATTATACACAGGAGATCTGTACTTAGTATGCAGTGTCTGTGTACAGATAATATAGTGATCACTAGTGAAATTATACACAGGAGCTCTGTATACAGTGTATAGTGTCAGTGTATAGGTAACACACTGACTCACCAGTGACGTCTCTAGGTGAAGTCCTTCATCTTTCATCCAGCACAGACCGCCATCATTTCATCCAGCCAGGACTTCTCTCTGCAGGAAATAACACAGTTATCTCGAGCTCCGCTTGCAGAACACATTACTTAATTTTTCACAACTTCTACATTACACCACATGAAGAAGGCGACATAGTATCACTCTATACAGTAACAGGACCGCCCCCATTTAAAACAGTATACTCAAAAAATAAAATAAATACATCACTGCAGTAATAATATCCCTAAATTAGCCCCTATGGTATTAATAATATCACCCAGCCTGGCCCCGTGTGTCTCATTCCTGGCGTCAGCGAGATATTCTCCCATCCTGCCCTCATGAGTATCCATTCTGCCCCATATGATCTCCTTATCCTGCCCCATATGATCGCCCCATGTGATCTCTCCATCCTGCCCCATCTGTCTCCATCATATCCATCCTGCCCCATGATCCTGCACGATCTGTCTCCAATTCTGCCCCCAGTGTCTCCAATCATGCCCCATGTCTCCATTCTGCCCCCTATGTCTCCAACCATGCCCCCATGTCTGCAATCCTGACACTTGTCTCCAATCATGCCCCCTGTGTCTCCATTCTGCCCCATCTGTCTCCAATCCTGCCCCATCTGTCTCCAGTCATGCCCCCATGTCTTTCATCCTGCCCCGTGTCTCCAATCATGCCCCGTATCTCCATTCTGCCCCGTGTCTCGCATTCTGCCCCTGGGTCTCACAGTCTGCCCCTGTGTCCAGCATTCTGCACCTGTCACTGTGTCCAGCATTCTGCCCCTGTCACTGTGTCCAGCATTTCTGCCCCACTGTGTCCAGCATTCTGCCCCAATGTCCAGCATTCTGCCCCTGTCACTGTGTCCAGCATTTCTGCCCCTGTCTCCAGCATTCTGCCCCACTGTGTGTCCAGCATTCTGCCCCACTGTGTGTCCAGCATTCTGCCCCACTGTGTGTCCAGCATTCTGCCCCACTGTGTGTCCAGCATTCTGCCCCACTGTGTGTCCAGCATTCTGCCCCACTGTGTGTCCAGCATTCTGCCTCACTGTGTCCAGCATTTCTGCCCTGTGTCCAGCATTTCTGCCCCTGTGTGTCCAGCATTCTGCCCCACTGTGTCCAGCATTCTGCCCCACTGTGTGTCCAGCATTTCTGCCCCTGTGTGTGTCCACCATTCTGTCCCACTGTGTCCAGCATTTCTGCCTCTGTGTCCAGCATTTTTGTCCCACTGTGTCCAGCATTTCTGCCCCACTGTGTCCAGCATTTCTGCCCCTGTGTGTCCAGCATTCTGCCCCACTGTGTCCAGCATTCTGCCCCACTGTGTGTCCAGCATTTCTGCCCCTGTCTCCAGCATTCTGCCCCACTGTGTGTCCAGCATTTCTGCCCCTGTGTCCAGCATTTCTGCCCCTGTGTCCAGCATTTCTGCCCCTGTGTCCAGCATTTCTGCCCCTGTGTCCAGCATTTCTGCCCCTGTGTGTCCAGCATTTCTGCCCCTGTGTGTCCAGCATTCTGCCCCACTGTGTCCAGCATTTCTGCCCCACTGTGTGTCCAGCATTTCTGCCCCTGTGTATGTCCACCATTCTGTCCCACTGTGTCCAGCATTTCTGCCCCTGTGTCCAGCATTTCTGCCCCACTGTGTCCAGCATTTCTGCCCCACTGTGTCCAGCATCCTGCCCCCATTGTGTCCAGCATCCTGCCCCACTGTGTCCAGCATTTCTGCCCCACTGTGTCCAGCATTTCTGCCCCACTGTGTCCAGCATTTCTGCCCCACTGTGTCCAGCATTTCTGCCCCACTGTGTCCAGCATTTCTGCCCCTGTGTGTCCACATTTCTGCCCCACTGTGTCCAGCATTCTGCCCCACTGTGTCCACCATTCTGCCCCACTGTGTCCGGCATTTCTGCCCCTGTGTCACTGTGTCCAGCATTCTGCCCCACTGTGTCCACCATTCTGCCCCTGTGTGTCCACCATTCTGTCCCACTGTGTCCAGCATTTCTGCCCCACTGTGTCCAGCATTTCTGCCCCACTGTGTCCAGCATTCTGCCCCACTGTGTCTGGCATTTCTGCCCCTGTGTGTCCAGCATTCTGCCCCACTGTGTCCACCATTCTGCCCCACTGTGTCCAGCATTTCTGCCCCACTGTGTCCAGCATTTCTGCCCCACTGTGTCCAGCATTCTGCCCCACTGTGTCCACCATTCTACCCCTGTGTGTCCACCATTCTGCCCCTGTGTGTCCACCATTCTGCCCCTGTGTGTCCACCATTCTGCCCCTGTGTGTCCACCATTCTGCCCCACTGTGTCCAGCATTTCTGCCCCTGTGTGTCCAGCATTTCTGCCCCTGTGTGTCCACCATTCTGCCCCTGTGTGTCCAGCATTTCTGCCCCTGTGTGTCCACCATTTCTGCCCCTGTGTGTCCAGCATTTCTGCCCCTGTGTGTCCATCATCCTGCCCCCCGGGCCCCCCTGGATCGCAGCAGCTCTCAAAGAAAAAAAAAAAACACAACTTCTTACCTGGCCAAGCTCCAGCGCCGGGTGAAGCTCCCTCTCCAGGCTCCACACAGACGCACTCGCCGCCGGGCCCGGCGGCTGACAATGACGTCAGACGCCGGCGGCGGCG